>NW_004797879.1:113826-115370 GCF_000002075.1 Aplysia californica | reverse complement strand
AGACAGAATCACGCGTAATTATAAAAACACAAATCTGACTGAGTAAATAAATTAAGATTAAGAGGACAATATCACAAATGCTACAACTGTCGCATTTTTTCAGAAGGCACCCCCCCCCCCCAAGGAACAGTTACCCTTTATGTTTTAATTCTTGTATCTTTTTTATACAAAATAATTTAACTGAAAGTGCTGACTTACACGGTACACTTGAAAATTAATGACTAGAAAAGGAGAAATTCGTGTACTAATTGTGGCAAATCAATTTTTTATGACATTTAGAGTTGATCTAAAACCACTGTTTAAAAGACTGATTCCAGATGAATCTAATACCCTAAGGTTAAAAACTACAAACATTTATAATTATACATGATACTCATGTTAAAGTTTCCAGTATTCTTTCACAGCAAAAATTCATTGATTTTGTTTCATGGTGAATTCATTAAAAATTAAAAACAAACACATTGAGAGTGAGATTGTGAGACATGGTTTTAAAAAGAAAGTAGAATGTTATCCTTTAAATGCAGTCTTAATGAACACGATTTCATGTTCTCTTTTCAAACTTAAGCCATAGTCCTTGCTCAGCAAACATCTTGTACTTGTGCACTTCGATCGGGTACACAGACTTGTCACACGAGACTGGTGTAAGTCTCTGCAGGATGGCCGCCAGAGCTATCTTTATCTCCAGTTGAGCAAGTCTCATACCTGCCGGGGAAAGTATGAGAACAAGAAAAGATGTTAAATTGTATGATAAGTTGAGTTCAGAAAAGCAATATATTATATCGTCCTTATTGGTTATTTAGTGCAGGAAAAAAATAAAACACATCACAAACAGGAAACAACAGAGCCAGGGAGAAAAGAAGAGGGCCTTCATGTGGCACCATCCAGCCACCCACTTGATGTTTAAGCATGTGTGGGCTTGATATTCTATTATCTAAAATGCTTTCTGAGATCATTTTACTTTTAGAGTTTTAAAGAACTTGCAACCCAATAAGGTCATACTAGGCACCTACGGTTAGAGCTGTTACAAGAGAGTAACAAGAACACAAAAAAAGGATAGATGTTTGATAGGTAAGAAAGAGCAAATCACACCAGAGTACCGGCCAAAAAATCCCGCTGTAGGCAAGTTCCCGCAACAGGAATGCAAAGGGGAAATTACTGAAACATTTCTAAAAATCCACACGATTACATGTACCTCCCTTTCATATAAATAAAATTTGCGCTTTAGATTAGTCTTCCCTTACTTGTCAACTTCATTGATCACCTCAGCCTTTAATTCAAGTGAGAAGCATATTCCTTTTGTCTTTGTTGGAAGCCATCTTTTCCTCAGTCTTGTTGCTAGAGCTGTATATCCTACCGGTAGGCCTACTGTAGAACTGGTGAAGTGGATGCGTGCGTATGCCTGAGCATTAACGATCGCAATTCAATGAATCAGGAGTCACACACTACACGCTCCCCTCTTGTAATAGCCTAGCCTACTTTTTGGCGTAGCCTAGGCCTAGGGCTATGGCCTATACACTCTCATTCTGAGCAACTAGGCAATGGCA
>NW_004797879.1:100347-113708 GCF_000002075.1 Aplysia californica | reverse complement strand
CCAGGCTAGAGATCGCTGTCTCTCCCGCTGTATCCAAGTTTGGGCCATTCCTTGCCCCATTAAACCCGAGCACAGTAATTGAGTTTACGTAGACAAAAAAAATGGGGATTCTGGTAAGGTCCCGCTGTAGGGATGGTCCCGCTGCAGCGGGGGCTGCTATAGTCATGTTCCACTGTAAAAGAAAAGCAAGATAAAAAAGACCACCTACGCTATACATTGAAAACGTTGTATTGGACAGAAGTTTACAACTTGAAGAAAATATGCATCAAAGCAGAGACAGAGAAAGGTGGAGATTTGTTGTGGCAAAGAGCGGGACACTAACAAACAAACTTGGCTTAGGTGACAGGTCACCTTAAAGACTACACGAGTACATCTATGTCAAGCACTTTGTGCCGATCAGCTCAAAGGTGACCACATTACATAAGATAATCTAGGCTGTAGAAAAATTGACACAAGTCAAGAAAAGCTACAACAATTTTCCCATCATCTGTGATCAGTAACTAGGCAGTTTAGCAGACAGGGAGGGTAAAATCTTGTTTGTTTCAATTCAAAATCATCATCCCTGGTTTAGTCTTAGTATTATGGTACATTGTACTTGCAACACAAATACATGTAGTAGGTCATTTATATGCTGAAGATGAGAGATGTAAAAGAGTAACACACTTAGAAAAGAGGGAGGAGAGAGAAGTTCGATAGATGTTTGATTGGAAAAACGTCACTGAACATTGGGCTTCAGGCACAAAATAAAAAACAAAAAGAACGACGCTCATCTTGGCATTGCCAAAAGTAGAATTAGAAAACATGGGAAAGAAGATTCCGTCGTTTTAGTTTGTTGTTTTTTCTGGTCAGACTGAGTGGTAACATGTGTGGCTCCACTGCATGCTGAGCGTGGCAAAGCAAAACTGAGGTAAAAGCGAGAGTCAAAAAGATAAAAATAAGTAAGCATACCTATGCAATTCCTCGGTCCCATACCAAAGGGCAGGTAAGCGCAGGGATGTAGCGATGCTTTGTTCTCCGGTGTGAACCTCTCTGGGTCAAACTTTTCGGGCATTGGCCAAATGTCAGGGTCATGGTGCATTGCCCAAACAGGCACAATAACAGCATAGCCTTAAAAGAAACATTGGAATTAGGATGAATTAGCCCTAGATGGCGCCACTCAGTAGTGACCCAGATTACCAATTTTGTGCTTGATTGTGTTCTTTTGTGTTATAATGCCTGATGTGTATCAAAGACACTGAGAAACAGTTTTGTGTGTGTTTGTGTGTGTAAAAAAAGAGAAAGAGAGGGAGAGAGCGAGATAGAGGATGAGCGAGATAGAGAGAAAGAGAGAGGAAGAAAGAGAGATAAAGAGAGAGATTCAAAGATTCAAAATGATTTATTGATTTGAAAGGCCTTTGGCCCATACATCCACATATTTTAACATATGGTTCGGCAATTACATACATTGGTGCAGCACATTGGATGTTTAACCTAAATTGGACATGCACGCCCACATACACGCATGCGCGCACGCACGCACGCACATAAAGAGAGAGATAAAGAGAGAGAGAGAGAGAGAGGGAGAGAGGGAGAGAGAGAGAGAGAGAGAGAGAGAGAGAGAGAGAGAGAGAGAGAGAGAGAGAGAGAGAGAGAGAGAGAGAGAGAGAGAGTTCATGTCCAGGGAAACACTGTTTAAGAGAATCTCATCATATCTTATCTTGAAACTACCATCATTATCTCAAGTCCCCTTCAATACCACACATAGGATCTATTACCCCCCCCCCCCCCCTTAAAAAAAAAAAGAAAGTGAAAATCAACATCCATCACAGCTACCCTCATGTTCATCATCATTATTGCCTTTCTTACCCTGCATCAGGGTATAGGCCATGAACAAACACTTTCCACCTTTCCCTATCCAGGGCTAACCTCTTGAACATGCAATCGCCACCACAGTGTCACTTTTCGCCCGATTCTGTTACTTTTAGTAAGCGTGACTCAGTCGCCCGCTGGAGCTCCCCAGCTCGGGGTCATGGGGTTAATGAATCCTGAAGCGACTTTGCTAGAGTCGGTTAATTAAGAAGTTCGCATTTTTGTCTACGTTTGAAACAATAAAACTTCTTCCCCATCCAACACAGCAAACCATTACACTGATGCACCAAAAGCTCAATGTCTTGAGATCTATTCTGCGTTAGAATGGTTAATTTTTGTGGGCCTCAGCTTTTGTTCTAGATAAGTGTTTGTAAAGTAGCCTACCCAATTTGTCTTATTTTAGTTACAAACTCATGAATAAATGATAGTTTATTTAAAAACAGCACAACAGATCTTTCCAAAATCTGTGTTAAACAGACTACGAATATCATGTCTTTCACCATGAGAAATCTTTAATCTGCGCAAGTAGTAATAGTCAAATTATAAGAGAAGAAAGAGGCACATCTGCATTTTAAAACTAAAAACACAGGTGTTAGCTCTTATTTTACCATTAATCAAGAGAAAGTTACTCTGCGTTTTTTTATCAGTCATGCTGTGTCTGTGGCAGCTTGCATACAACAAAGAAAGATAAAAATATATTATCACGGGAAATTTTAAAAACACAAAACTGTGTAAATATAGCCTACATGGGTAGAGATAAACTTCTTGTATGGAATAAAAATAATGACAGCTAACACATTCATTCCAGAGCTGGTTATAACAGAGTACTTGTACTTAGGTTACAATTTTCGGTACTTTTACTGTACTCCGGTACATTTTGAGAATCAGTACTTTTACTGTACTCCGATACTTTTTTATAAAAGTACTTTTGAGTATTTTTAAAGTACATTTTGAGTACTTTTGAAGCTTAATGAAAGGGTAAGTGTCGGCATTTCTGATAATAATTTACGGAACAAACTCCCGGGCGGGCACAGCCGATCAACCGAGAGTTAAAACTTGAGATCAGAGAACGGCCCGTCTCGTCAAAGATCAGCCACTCTCGTGAATGTGATCACAAGCGTTGTAAAACTCCATGAAACGGTACAATGTTTGCCCCAGACGGGATCACACAGAGGTGAGAACTGACCGATGTGTTTCTTTTCCCCAACCATCGCACTCGCATCTGAGCTCGCCAACTAAACTTACATCACTCGCTGGGTGGGTAGGACCTACAAGTTCGCCCCAGGCAGGATCACATCGAACTGTGAACTCTTCCCTGACCATTGAAGGCAGTTTTTCTCTATTCCCGAATTTGCGAGACAGCCTGAATTTTAATTGGTGTGGTCACAACGTAATGGTGCGTAATGACAAAGACTCAATCAGAGATGGAAGGCTAAAATATTTGCACAGGTAAAGGGGAGGGGCAACTGGATAAACATAGATAATATAAAGATCTCGAGACTCACAATAGGCTAATGAGTGTGTATATGGCATGCCTCATGCCATCATGCAACTGTGATTGGTCATCAAGGTTGACCACTCTTTGCTCGCCATATATGTTCATAAACCAACCAAGGGGTCTCGTCAGTTCATGGGTCACTGTAGATTCTTCCTTGGCTTCGTCGGCTAAGATCCCGTATTTCCTTTGCTCCCGAGCACTGAGATCTTAGGCGGAGATTACTGTAGTAAATAAGCTTTGGTTACACTACACTTACTAGACTCTAGGAAACTACATGTATTTTGGTTTGCCGTGGGCGCCGTGGACTGCACAGTGTTACCAAAATCTGTCTTACCACTTTTATAATCAACTGAAATTGAAAGTGAGTTCTCAATGTGTATCTAATTGTCTTGCTCAAACAAGTTGCATTCATAATATCACTGACTCACTAGTTGCGTCTTTTTTTTTTTTTTTTTTCACTTTCACGGACCTTTTCCACCTACGTTCAGTGCGTATATTCAAATGCTTTGTAGGCCTATACTGTTTACGTTTTTTGTAATAAATGTCCTAATTTGTCAAATATACTGGATATGTTATTCAATTTGATGTTTTGCATTAGCACTGAAGTGTTTTAGCATATTAGCAGAAAGTACTCAAAATGTACTCATAAGTACTTTTTTAAAAAAGCACTTGCACTCAAGTACATTTTACAAGAAAGTACTTTTACTGTACTTAAGTACATATTTTAGATTGTACTTAAGTTTTTACTTAGGTACCTTTTTAAAAGTACTTTAACAGCTCTGATTCATTCTCAGTTTTTCTGTCGGAAATATGCGAAGACACTTATGAATGTAAAGAAACCAGAACATTGTCAGTTGCAAATGGTCATAGAAACGAAAACAAAAGTTGGAAAAGTCTGGTGCTGATTTAGTGTCTCTGGAAAGCTGGAAGTTATTCTTATAACCTAAATTTTATGAGAAGTCATCCCTAGTGCTATTCAGTCAACTTACAAAACCTAGACTTAGTGTCTTAAGAAAAGTAAGGAATTTCTAGAGTGTAACAGATACTGTTCGTGTATTGCATTGTAGATGTATTCTGGCACTAAAATCGATTAGTTCTTTTTCATAGAGAGACTTCAGGGTAATTTTTATAAACTTCCGAGAAAACATGCCAATATTCACGATGATATTGATTAGACACATACAGTTGTATTTGGAGGAATTACGTCATAGTAAATTGTGTGCCAGATGAATAAAGTTGCAAAATTACAGCTTTCTATTATATATGCGCAGATACCATAATTCCTGAGTATCTGCACCAATGCTACCTTGTTCACATTCCAAAAGTTCCGACAGTTTTTTTCATGCCTTTTTTTTTCATGTTGATTTTTTTTTTCATTCACAATTGTCCAAAAATTTTTACAATTTAGCTTTGCCGACTTCAGGGCGTCAAATGAAATAACCAGACAAGTTACAATGTTCTTTCTTTTTAGAGTCTCAAGAGCAGAAATGCATGCTTTGGGTGCATCAAATGATAATTACAATAAATGCAAGGATACACCTAAAACTGTATGTGAAAAGTACCAAAAATAAAGTCACCCCAGACAGAGCGGCGACAAGAAGTTGACCCCCGTGACCCGTCGTGATAAGGCGCTTCGTGGGGAACCCCCCACTGCAACCAAAATTCCACTGCCGGTGTGCCGTGCCACGTTCAATTTTATCAATGTGCTGAAAATTTCATACCAATTTGGGTCATTTTCGCAGAGATATATGGGAATAGTACTAATGTTCCCCATCTGCATCCAAGTACGTGGGGACAAAGAATTTGCGCTCTGCGTGCTGGGTAGGTGGAAAGTTTTAAAGGTAGCAGAAATGGGTGCTGTCTATGAAAAGGTTGTCAAACACTGCTCTATAGCCAACTGAGATTGACTTTTACCTTTGGGAAAAGTGATCCCTTGTATATCCACTGTCTCCAAACATTGTCTTTCTAGCAGGTAACCTGGTGGGTACATCCGCAGGGTCTCACTGATGCACATATCCAAGTAGGTAAGGCTCTGGATATTAGTGTAGTTGGGAAAATTTCCGTTCAACTTCTGGTCAAGCTCTTTTTGAACCTTTTTCAGGACTTCTGGATTCATGGCTATTTGGAACAAGGTAAAAGAGAGAGTTGTGGACACAGTTTCGTAGCCACCCAGGAGGAAGATTAATGCTGCGCCCTGGGGAAAAGTACGTTTGATATCATAACACAATGAGTCAAAATAAAACTTAAATTAAATCAGTTGGAATTAAAACAAATCATTTTCAGAATACCTGCGTTTAGACGACAATTCAACATTTTTCATTAAATGCAGAATTTCAAATATGAGCAAGAATGTGCAAGGCGTAAATTTTAGCAGAGCTTTGTGGCAGAGCATATATGCTTTTCATCATTTCATATATCTGGACTTACAGCCAATTCAAGCTACCCTCAAAAGTCTTACTGCATAACTGACAATAGATACCCTTAAAAGCACAATCGCTTAACTGACAACGGATTAAGACAAAGGTACTTCTGTCTAACTGCCGATGGATTCAGACAAAATCTATTTCAATCTTTGCTTCACATCTATCTCTCATTCACAATCTGCTAAACCCCTACAATCCACTTTCTCAGTTGTTGACAGAAAAGTTTCGACTGGAAATATGAAAAAAAGGGAAAAAAAGAGGAAATTTAAGAGTAGTAAAATCACGAATCACTTAAATAACCAATTTTTTTTTTTGGTAATTGTTTTACGGCGCTCACAACTGCATAAGGTTAAATGAGTGCGCAGGACACATTAAACATTTTCGGTTGGTAGGAAATTTTGAATTCTGCCTGGGTGGCGGCCAAAGCCTACTCTTATCAATTTTAGACCACCAAGGAATCTTTAACGTGCGCAACTTGCACACGGGACCTCCGCGATTTTTCTCCCTTGTCCGAGAAGGCTAGGTGTAAAGCTTTCCTACCAGAAGATAAGGGGTGTGGCTGAAAGACAGCAGCAAGAATGAGCCAAGGAGTATCAGTAGAAAGACTGCAAAAAGAGTCAGGAGCCCAGAGGAGGGGGCAAAGGAGGTGAGAGGGTGGGGGCAGAAAGTGGAGATGAAAGCAGACCACAGAACATTGCTAGAGAGCAGGAAAGGAGGTGAAAGGAGACAATTTTAGAGAACATTTTTTTCTGTTGCTACCCTTATTCGAACCCGAGACCTTTGAATGAGAGGCGAACACCTTAACCTCTAGGCCACGAGAGCCCCCCCCCCCCCCCTAATAACCTGTAAGCGATCTCACAAACAATAATTGGGGGGGAAAAAATCCCTTCAAATTAGTAACATAATGCTATTTCTTCAGAATAAATAAATAAAACACTCTGGATTAAACAGTCAAGATGTTGTGGGCCTACTCCCTGTTTTGTTAATGCAAGTTTAGTTGAAAGAATGCAAACATTAAAATTTTCATCATGAAAAAAAAAGATGTTTCAAGCTACAAGATTAATTTAACCACAACATGTTCAGAAAAAGAGAAAAAGATTTGATACAAGGAAATACAGCAAGTAACCTGTAGCACAGACAAGCAGGCGTTTACAATAAATTTATAAGGGAAACAAGAAAAAACAATAATGCTGTGTATAATGAGTACATGTGCTGACTTCTAAGATATTTATGAGCGATCAAATCCAATAATTCAATCAAACGTCAACTCAAGTCATTTTTTCTTGGCATGTAATTATATGTGAGGCAAATCAGGCACTCGTCAAAATATAATGAAATTGATAAAACAAGCATTTTTCATTCATTTTTTTGCAATTTTTCTAAAATATTTGTTTTGTTTTGGTTCAACACCTTTTAGTTTTATGTCCATATAAAAACACATTTCCATGTGAATTTTACTTTTAAAAAACCCCATTGATTAATGGCACAAAATATGTAAATTTGAGCTTTCAAGGACTCTCAAACTATAGAAGCTACCAAACTTTAGTGGCCATTTCCTGGCTTATTTTACCTCTGAAATCAGGCTATCCCTGTGTCTTTCAATCGTAAATATCTCTACTTCTATTCATGATGGATGGATATTTTTTCATAAAAAACAAGACAAATAAATAAGCTTTCAGAAGATGCCAATAACTCCATGTGCCCCAAAACTGTCTTATAGTGGCATTTGCCCTGTGAGAAAAAGCTTTACTAAGCATGGAAATGTCTATTTGAATGACATCAAGAAGAAAATAAGGGTAAGACATGACGTTCCAGCACTTGCACGATATAGTCCACTAAACTAAGCCATCCAGTGTTTCACATGAGGGCTGTCTAGTGTCTAGCTCATTCAACCGTAAACCACCGAAAACCCTGGCACTTTCGTGGCCTCCATTCCTCACCGACAGAGGGATACGCCTAATTTCTAACACAGTCCATGTGCTCTACACGAAACCAATCGCTCCTAAACAAAACCAAAACTACTATACTGATGAGCACATGGCATGTGAGGTGCAGGTTTTGCGTGGTATTTTTAACAGCTCTATTTTCCAATCTGTTTTAAAATAATATCATCAGAATATGCTGTTCATTGCAGAGACAATATTAATCTCTTTTCATTTGATATTCAATACACGTCCATTCCACCAAAGCTGATGCATCCCAGTCTACGCGCGCACATACATCTCTCAACATAGGTACAATTGTAATGTGTCATATGATGCAGAATTCATTTAGCTTTAAATTGGTATGCTGCATGAGCGGGAAGTGCAAGGCTATAACACGATGACTGGGTGATTACATTTTAAAGTTTCTTTAGGATGCCATTACATAAATATCATATATCATTATTATTATTATTATCATCAACATTTACTGCCCATGTTGATTGTAAAAAGGATGTTGTTGGTTTTTTGCTTCTAGATTAATAATAATAATAATAATAATAATAATAACAATAATAATAATATAATAACAATAATAATAATAATAATAATAATAATAATAATAATAATAATAATAATAATAATAATAATATTAATAATAATAATAATAATAAAAATAATAAATAGCATTTGAATAGCGCATATCCCAGCTCGGCAGGAAGCTCTATGTGCTTTACACACAAGTCTTACTAATACAATACAGTCAAACCTGCCATGACGGCCACCTGTATAATAGGGCCACCTGTACAAACGGCCTCTTTCCATTTCCCCTCTTTCGTTTTTTCTCAATATTATTTAACTGAGTAAAACGGTCACCTGTCCAACGTGACCACAGCCACCTTATTTTATCAACTCACTGTCAAATTTACCTGCCTCAGGCGGCCAGACGTGGTCACTCATTGCCCGACGCTTTGTCATAAATTTTGAATCTGCCCCTCAAGCTGTGGACCCTCATTCACCTGACCGATTGTTAGTCCCTACAATGAATGTTTACCCAAGTTGACTAATGGGTAGGCCTAACAATACATTTTCAACTGCTGGGGAGGGAAGTGTGATCCATCATAATCTATAAGCCCCGCCCACAACTCACGCACAAATCAGATGTGAGGTGGCTGGTCACTGTTTTGTTTACCTCATCTGTAACAAAGTAACAATGGATGTTGACGTGAACTTGCGACAGAAACGTCACTCGTTCTCCAAGTGGTGGCGACCATGCCACTCAGTCTACATCGTCTTACAAAATGTTTCGTTTATTTTACCCTTGCACAAAATCAGCAGCATAAAGAAAGCTAACCCCCCCCCCCCCCCCCACAAAAAAATAAATAAATAATCCAACACAAAAAAACTTTCTTAAACTACCCTCCCCCTTTAAAAAAAGAAAACAAAAACCCTTTTGAATCAGCCTTTCGATTTGGACCTTAGAAGAGAATGATTTGCTTTCTTCATTTTGATCAGTCCTGCCTAAGACAGCCACCAGTGTTATACGGCCACTTTTCTCCTTGACGATGGGTAGCCGTTTTACACAGGTTTGACTATATATAGCCTAATGATGTCGGCCTTCAAGGAGTTAATCCTACCTGCACTTCAGCAACGGACAAGCCAGACTTCTGTTTCTCTTCATTATCCTTGACCGTATTCTCCTTTTCAGCATCCAGTATCACTTGTATAAAATCCTGTCTCTTCCTTTCCTGCACTTCACTTTGTCTCAGTTCCAAAGCCCTGCCCACAAAGTTTACAAAGAAATTAATCAAATCTTTGTTTACGAAGGAAAATTTCACAGCCTTCTGGAGGTGACCAAGAAAAGGAAAAAGGAACACAAGAGAAAAAAACCTGAAAAACTGATCTGTTAATTTTTTGGCATTTTTGACAAACTCGTTTTCAGGGTCTCTGGTGGAGTTAATATCAGCACCAAATGCTGTGCTAGCAATAGCATCCATCGTGAAGGCAGACATGAGGGTTTTCGTCTCAACAGCCTCTCCGCTTTCCTGTTTTTCCATTAGAACTTCCATCAAACTCTGTCAAGAAGAGCAAAAAAAGATTCAGTTTTCATTTGACTACTTAAGACTTAAGATAAATAAGATTTGGTGAATCTTTATTGTCGAGATTATGCTGGCCATTGGTTTGGTGTTTCACCACAGATACACACACACACACACACACATACACACACTCACTCATACTCACACATATACACACAAACACATGCACAATCACACATCCTCTCTTCCACATTATACATACACACATAATATATGATTGTACTCACAAATAGACCCACAGTTAAACAAATAAGACGTAAATGAAAAAAATATCGTTAATTATATAAATGTCGTTTGAAGGAAAACCAGGCAGGGGTAGGCCCATAGCAACCTACTTAGGGAACCTAAACAAATGGGTAACAGGGAAAGATCAGGGAAACGTAACTTTTAATTAAAAGAGCATCCGAGCAGAGGAATGAATGGAGAACCATGATTGCCGATGTCTGCTACAGATCTGGCACTGGATGACGATATAAAGGTTTACGCTAGATATATAATCAGCATGCAACATAAAGAAAGGGGCACACTACCACCTAAGTTGACGTCAAGCTTTGGGGATAAGAAGAATACCTTCTAAAAAAACAGTAGTCAAGTTGAACCAAAATTGTTCAAGATGGCCACCCAATGTCAAGGGAACAGCGATTGTCTTAGACATGTGGACCTCTTGGACAGTGTTTCTTTATTTTTAAAAAAATATTAAAACAATTGGGTAGACGAAAGTAGACAACAGAACATGGTTAGAGAGCAGGACAGGAGGTGAAAGGGGAACATTTTTTTTGTCGTTGTCCAGAACACATTAACCTCTAGACCACGAGAGCGTCCCACAGTGTTTTTTTATGTGAAAAAATGCAAGGGGTCAAATGAAAAGTGGTCATTTGTACAGGTGGTTGTTGTGGACAGGTGGTCGTTAAAGCAAATTCGACTGTATTTAGGCTGGATGAAATGTGAGGTAATTTTTTTTGGTTGGGTAAACAGGCTTATTCAGTTTAAAAAATGTATCCGCACTGTTTGCTGAAGATCATATACTTATAGATGAGGTGCCCTTACAATCTAACACTGGGTACACAGAAGACGAAATGGCAGTCGGCCAAAGTAAAAAGACACCCTCTACACACAGTAACTCGCTTCAAGTTCCAGAGGTGACAGGCATTGACGTGGAATCCACAAGGAAAGCATAAGAAAGCAAGACCAAAGATGGCAAGGAGGCGAGCGGTACATGCCGAAATGGAAAAGGTGGGAATATCATGCAAACAGCTAAAAAAGGACGCACAGGACAGGCCTCCCTGGAAAATGTTATTGATGGCCTATGCTCCACTGGGAGTTAAAAGGGGCAAGAGGAGAGAGAGAGAGAGAGAGAGAGAGAGAGAGAGAGAGAGAGAGAGAGAGAGAGAGAGAGAGAGAGGTACATACCTGAGATTTTTTCTCCAACAACCCACACATGTACCTTAGCTTGGTTGTGCTGAAAAATGGGCTGACAGTCTTTCTCACATGCTTCCAACGCTCTCCTTTCAAAACAAGGAGAGACTCATCCAAACAACAGCCAGTGTCTGGGAGATGGCGGTGATCAGAGAAGTAGTTGAAATATTTCCCTAGCACATCTTTGGCCACATCCAGAGATGTAATCATAATGCCTGGAAATCTCAGAGTGTACACAGCACATACCTGAAAAGAAATCATAATAGCACGTTTGAAGAGTAAATTATGGTAATCAAATCAATACATGTTGGTGGGATGTTCCAGAAATAATAAGAAAAATGGCCATAAAATAAAACAGTTTTGTTATGTTTGAGATACAACTTACACAGCTAGTTGGCCAAACATTCCCCTTATTTCTCAATTTAGTCACCATAGACATTCATGTATGTTTCTCATGCATAAAATCCTTTCACATGAAAACAGAAATTTCATCTAAATGGCTCCATGTTACACAAAGTGTGCTGCAATACACAACTAGCATACCCCATATAGTGGAAACTTAACAAAGCTACAACAACAATGAATTAATAACAAGTACAATTTTTTTTAAACAATTCATTCAAACAGCTTTTGATAAATCTCATTCATTACCTTGTGAGGTTTGTAAGCCTGGTAGATCTCACATTGATTTTCAAATACATTTCCCAACTGAGTTCCCGTAAATAGTCTGGGTTTTGGTCCAACAAATCCAAGCTTCTGCAACTCCCCATGACGACTGGACATGTACAGCAAATAGGAAGCAACGATAGCAATGATGATGACAAAAACAAGCAGGATGGCGACAAGCAGAGACAGAATCATTGTAGCACTGTCAAGATTTTGGCTCGCTCCTGAAGGCAAAATCTATCAGTCAGAGGTGATGTCCTGGAAAAAAATACAAACCAGCAGATCAATGAATTGAAAAGAAATAAAATTTGTAAAGCACACAGAGTATGCTCTACAGATCATGGAAATGTACGGGATATAAAGGTAATTATTATTGACTACTATTAATTCAGGCATAAATGAAGAGACAGCAAATATAATATTATATAAGTACCAAATAATATTATAAACTAAATAATAAATTAACCATTCGTTGCTGTATTCTAAAAAGTTAACTCCGAAAAATCGTACTTTGTTTTTTCCCCTGAATTCTGATCGATATCTCACACAACATCCTATAAATAACTGTCAGCCAGATTAACCTACCCATAGAACAGTTACTACGAATACAGTGTTGGACTCAAACAGATAAAATGAGGGTAACAACCTTACTTTTTTGTTCTTCCACACTCCTGTATAACTTACAGAAACCCAGTTTGCTGTTAAAAATCTTGCAGCAGCATATATATTAATTTTTTTAAAATGATAATAAAATTTGTTGGTCTCTGTGACTCAGCATATTTTACTGAGCTTCCTTTGGGAGCTAACCTGTTTGTGTCTGGCAGGTTTACTTCTCCAAGCTGAACATGGACATATGGTAAAGATAAACTCTCCATTCAGAATTAACTTGGCTAGACCTGGTATGCACATCATTGAGGCACAATAATAATACATATTAAAATATGCGGTCGGTGTCATGACGTCATGTGCGAAAGACGCGTTTAACGTACGGACATTAAGAACGGGAGGTTAAATTTACTTTTACCCAAGTAGCCTTGTATTTAAGTTAAAATTAGACTCGTGCACAAAGTGGAAGTCACTGCATGAGCAAGTTATTAGCCCCAGGGCCAGGATCAGTCATCAAGCCAAAGAAGGTGAAATAATAATGGGGTCTCCTGAAAGCAACGCACCTCCCCCGGCCTCACCTCCCTCAAATCAACGACTCTGTCACTGTGCCGGGTTGTTGCTCTCCATCTAGATTCTAGAATTTTAGCATCCAAGAAAACTAAAGTCCTTCGGATATGATATTATATCGTCCTTAGCCTACGCCTTTGTCAACGATCTATTATGATCCCTGCACACTATCTCTGTTTCTGGACTTTGCACACTCAAGTCTCAGGCTTGGCCGTGGTTCTTCGAGACTGCAGGGCTGAGGAAGATCTGCACCACTACACAAGATTCTGTTATCTGCACTCTCTTGGCGAGTAGATCTAGGCAAGGTGGAAAGGGG
>NW_004797879.1:94760-96499 GCF_000002075.1 Aplysia californica | reverse complement strand
TGTTACTGAAGGTTGTCTGTAGGCGGGCTTGCCATGCGGTGTTCCTTCCCCCAGACCAGAGGCAGAATGAAAGTTGGCGCCGAACTCTCGCAATAAATAGGCCAAAAATCACGAGACCGTAAGCCGGAAACCGTTCGGAGAAATAAAGATGGGCACTATTTCTCCGAACGTTCGGAGAAATAGTCACTTCGTAAAATTCGAATAAAAAAAGCAAACTCACATAAGTACTGCCCACGGCTACCATGACAGTGCACGATCTAGGTATTATAATGATTCAAGTCTATGGTTACATTTCGCGTCCTTTTCCCATCCGAGTTGGACTGAGCTGACTATGAGACTCTCTGAGGTGCGCTTTACGTCTTTTGTTATTCTGCTGTTGTTTTTACGGTTACCGCAGATTCTCGATTCTTAAAAGCTATTATAATAGGATTTGTAGGAATCGAGCCCGAACCCAATTCAGATGTGTTTGTAAGTAAGTTTATTTTTCAGTGTTTAAGGCCATTGGCCCACATCACATCATAATACAAACATTTAAGTTTCCATAATGAAAAGATACAGTTTGCCCACATAGATCTACCTCTTATCAAACACTGCGTATTTCTGTCTCTGGGCCGAGTCAGGTTGGAGGGAATTAACTACATGTATTTCCTTTGATGGGCAAAATTTGGACATTAGAAAATAAAGTGAAATTCATCTTCAACCTCATGAGAGTTATATATTTCACTTAAGGGTATATTTATTCATTTCCACCGATGCAGTTTATTATTTAGTGGAAGGCTATAAGTATTTAACAAGGCTATGACTCTTCTGTTCCACCTTTCTCTATCCTGGGCTAGCCTCTTGATGTTGTTATGTTATTCCATGTATTCCCACTTTTCTGTACATCAATTTCTGTGATTATTTTCCAGGTTCCACCCGGGCTTCCACTTGACCTTTTACCATGTGGATTCCAATCCAATACTTCCTTTGTTATGCAGCTGCCTGAATGTCCAATCCATCGCCACCGCCTTCTTCCTACCTCGTCTCTAACTAAAATCCACGACGCAATCCGAACAAACATGTTCGACAGAGGGGGTTTCGAGTCAGCAGAGTCCTTTCAGCTTTGTCCACTGTCCCTCGTTGTTCTTGCTGGTGCAGAAGCCCCTCCATCTCACAGGATCGAAATATGTAAAAGCCGTGCTTGTCCGTGTTTCTGTTACTGACTGTTTATTTTACTAGGTCGGGTAGTTGGCCCTCTGCAAACTGGCCAGGCCTATGCACCTTTACTCGCCTCTTACTCTTATTAAACGACTTGCAGTGTCAGGGCAGGAGTGTTCTTTGCTTCCTCATATGGGACCTCCCACCTGCAGGGGTGCGGCGAATAAATAGCAATTACTTATTGGTAACTGTTGATTTACGCAAAAAAGGAACAGGGATTTTTCTTCCGCAGCTGTTTCGGAGGAATCGGTTCCAGAGTCGATTCTTTGCCTAGTTCTGCTCAACTTTGCTCTGGCACCAGCGAAATAACAGATCTGTCTGTTTGTGAGCGAGAAAGGGATTTGAAGCGAACGTCGATTCGATTCGAAGCAATTAAAAAAAAAAGAGAATTGTACGAGGAGTATTTTGTGATAAAGAAGGGGATGGTGAGGCCTATTTATACGATTGAAATTGATCTTTCGAGAAAATCGATATCCCAGGCAAATGTTCGAATGGAACATTAAATGCCACGGCAGAAATTTGACATACAAACGCACGACAGA
>NW_004797879.1:92458-93527 GCF_000002075.1 Aplysia californica | reverse complement strand
GAGAGAGAGAGAGAGAATGAGAGGGTGGGGGGTAGACAAAGACAGGGACAGGGATATGTAAGGAGGGGAGAAGATAAGAGAAATAGAGACACGAAGAGAGAGAGAGAACACAAAATGGGAAAGAGAGATAAATAAGTGTGAGAAAAATTAGAAACATCAAAAATGAGAGAAAAAGAATTCAAGGGGACTGGGTAGGAGAACAAGAGGACAACTAGTAAGAGGAGGAGTGTGACATACCGAGAGAAGAGTAGTGAGTGAGGGAAATAAATGAGAGAGAGAGAGAGAGAGAGAGAGAGAAGGAGAAAGGTTCACTTACTTTAATTTTCCCTTCCCCGATACCAACCCAGGTACATGTATGTGCTGTGGCCAGGCGAGTGGCCTTGAGGAGAGCAGACATATTGTGGGTTTTGAGTGTGTCTGCTGCAATCTAATACTAATTGTATCGATGTCGTCATAAAGTGCGTAGCTCTGATAGTGCGCGGCTTTAATAGTTTTTTCTCTCTCGAAAGTGCGCGGCTCTGATAGTTTCCCGTTCAAATATTGTGGAAAAATCTCAAATTATTATCTAAAAAATGTCCATACGACACGCTGACAATAAATCTTACGGAAATCTTGCTAATGTGGCCAGTTCAAGTTATAAATAGTTGTCTAACCTGTACTGCCCCAGCCTCTTTGAAATATTTAAACTCTTTTAGGGGGTAACGGACATTATAATTATTATCAATGCCAAAGGCAATACTGCGTCACATTTTGAACCACCGTACGCAAATCCTTAAATGCTACTAATTTGTATCGATGTCATAATATGCATGTTGTTGTCGGCTTTTCTAAACTTCCGATTTAAAAAAAGAAAAGAAATAAAACCAGACAAAAACATGTTTGAAGAACGAAGGTAATCCTTTTTTTCTCATTACCCCCAGAACAACGCGCCTTCAAGTATAACAGCATATAATGACCAGTGACCAGAATGTAGACGATCACGCTTTTGTGTGGATATGTGAAGGTCTTATCTTAATGGTGTACACAAAGATAAGAACTCCGAAAGCGTGCTTATATATATATATACATA
>NW_004797879.1:89197-90577 GCF_000002075.1 Aplysia californica | reverse complement strand
TTAACTGGTTTTATTTCCTTAAAAACAGGGTGCGGTGCTAAACGTTCAACTGCAATCACTTTCTACTTATTTTTTTACTTTTTTTTTATTTGTGTGGTTGACGGGTGCTCTAGTGCGTTTTTTTTCCTTTCCTTTCAAACGACTACATTTACCGAACTTTCCCCTCCTTCTTTCTTCGTGTTTGTTACTTTCTTGTAACAAATAACGCCTCTAATCTTCGGTGTTTATGAGACCTAATTGTGTTGCAAGTTCCCTAAAACGCTCTCTAAAATATATTTTATTTCTTATCCCTATACACTCTTACTTCCTTTAGATAGTTTTCTTCCTTTTAATCGTTTCCCTCTCCTATCTTCTTTTGTTTGTTTTCTTTTTGTCCTGCCCCCCCCTCCCCCGCGCACACCAGGCACAGTAAGCGGGTGCCCCGGGAACAACAAGAAGTGTGTCATTGACCGTGAAGAGAACGTGAGCTCCAGGTTCACCAAGCAAGACATGGTGCTTTTCACTCCGCGGCTCCAATGGTGGGCGCTCATCACAGACTTGTACTATGACTGAATACTAGACTGCGCATTTTGACGAACTGCCGGTTCACCAAGTTGCGCACCATTAAATTTGACTTTTTAAAGATATTATATTATTAGCCTATAGAACCAAATTAGTTGAAGGATAAGGAGGGAAAATGTGTCCATGCATTCTACTAGAGTGAGCTTAGTGTTTTATCCTTCATGTGCAAGCCCGAAGCATGCACCAGCACAGCGAAGTAAAAAAAAAATTTTTTTTTGGTCTGATCTAGTTTTCATAAAGAGAGAAGAACAGTGGCCATGACAGTACCTAATCTAGGGTATTATACAGCATTAGTCTATGACTCTATGACGCTCACTGGCCTTGTTACCTGCGCGCAGAACGTAAAACAAAAACAATCCTGGGTGAACAGTGGAGCTGGTGGGAGGTGGGTTTGTCTGATCTAATGATTCTGGGAGGTCTTATCCCCAGAAAATGACCTGGGAAAAGTGGAGCAAGAAGGGTCGAGAACGAAAATGAGAGTGTATGTATGTTTTAGTTTATTTTTATTAGAGGTTTTACGGCACTCGAAACTGCATAAGGTCATATACGCGCAAGAAGATTAGATGTGTTACAAGAGAGTAACAAACATAAAAAAAAGAAGAAGGGGAGATAAGGACGATAGATGTGATGTTTGGTAGGAAAGAAGAAGCAAATCACACCAGAGCACCCGCCAGTATGTTTGCTTATTTTTTGTTTGTTTGTTGAATCTGTCAGTCTGCGTTTTTGTCCTCGTGAGGGTCTGTCTATCTACCGGCCAGTCTATCTGTTTGTCTATCCCCCCCTCCCCCCTCCTCTCTCTCTCTCGCTTTCTCTCTCTCT
>NW_004797879.1:87247-88604 GCF_000002075.1 Aplysia californica | reverse complement strand
CTTCACAATCTTTCTCGTTTTTTTTCTCCCCGATACCCAAAGGGTCGTTTTGCAATAAGGGGCGGAGATGCTAGAGACCCCAACAAACGTTATAGAGAAGAATGAAAAGTAGATAACTTCTAACAAAGATACTACAAGTGGACTCGGGTATTGAAAAAGCCATCTTAATTCCTACCACCAAATGACGCAACGAATGCCGAAGACGAGATTGCCCTATCAGACATGGCATTGGAAACCTACTGAAAGGAGAAAGCGAGGAAGACCAAGTGGAGGATATACATGTAGAGGCACAATAAGAGACGAGGCCATCACCCAGGTGTGTGATGTGCCGAAATGGGAGGACGTGGTCAGGGACAGACATGCATGGCGTCGACTGCTCTCCGCCTTATCTGACGGTAGGCCAAGGAGCTTAAAACTAGTACTGTAACCTCCTTATATTATCACCTGCATATCTATATACCGACTGCATTTATGTATAAACAAAAATAATCAATATATAGCCTAGTGATTAGGCTACCAGGCTCGTAATCGTGAGGTTCGAGCCTCAGTGCTGCTGGTGTTGTGTTCTTGAGTCAGGTAGGCTACTTTACACGAATTTTCCTCACTTCACCCAGGTGGGAATGAGTACCTGGCTTCAGAACGCGAAAACATTTAGTATGATAGTGTTTTAGCGCCTATAAAATATAGCAGCTTGCAGTGTACGCTTCCAAAGAAGTTGAGGTTGTTTCAGAATGTTATCGGGTCTGCTGAGTAAATAATATACATGTAGATTGCAAAGCGCATAGAGCCTGCTGTTGAGCGGGAACTTGTATGTGTGTATGTGTGTGTGTGTGTGTGTGTGTGTGTGTGTGTGTGTGTGTGTGTGTAGCGTGTTTGTGTGTGTATGTTATTGTGTGTTATATATATATATATATACACATGTATATAATTTGACTTTGTAAAACAGTCACCTGTCCAACGCGGCAGCGGCCACCACAATATTTTATCACACAACTCCAATCAAACCAAACAATAACACCCGCGTAAGCCTTCGTGTCCATTGCAATGGACACGACCCGATTTTTTTGTACGGAGGAGGAAAATCGGTCTGGTCGTTTCGGTCTTCTGTGTCCACTCACTTCGGAAAAGACACGTCCAGTATGTTGTTCTACGCTACACCGCTGTCATAGTGACATGTGTCCTCGGTACGGGGCTATATACATGATCAAGAGGTCAATGAACCCAAGGCGGAAATAAGAAATGTAGATCTAGACCTATTCGTGGCGTCGGTGGCCTAGTGGTTAGGCTCTCGGACTCGCAACCGTAAGGTCGTGGGTTCGAATCCCGTCAGGGGCCCGACGTTGTGTCCTTGGGAAAG
>NW_004797879.1:83681-86356 GCF_000002075.1 Aplysia californica | reverse complement strand
CTCGTGGCCTAAAGGTTAATGTGTTGTGTTGGCCTCTCAATCAAAAGTCCCGGTTCGAATCCAGGTAGCAACCGAAACATTTTTTTTCTAGAATTAACTCCTTTCACCTCCTTTCATGCTCTCTAGCAATGTTCTGTCGTCTGCTTTTGTCTCCTCTTTCTACCCCCACCCTCACCTCCTTTTTGCTCCCTCCTCTGGGCTCTTGACTCTTTCAGCAGCCTTAAAATATCTACTGCTACTCCTTGGCTCCTTCTTACTACTGTCTTTCAGCCACACCCCTGATCTTCAGGTAAAAAAGATCTACATCCTAGCCTTCTCGGATAAGGGCGAAAAATCTCGGAGGGCCCGTGTGAAAGTTGCGCGTTTTAAAGATCCCGTGGTGGTCTAAAATCATAAGAGTAGGCTTCGGCCGCCACCCGGGCAACATTCAAAATTTCCTACCAACTGAAAAAAAATTAATGTGTCCCGCAAGCTCATATGACCTCTTGCAGTTGCGAATGCCGTAAAACACTTACAAAAAAGAAAAAAAGAAAAAAGATCAGTCCTGCCCAAGACAGCCACCTGTCTTTAACTTATACGGCTGCTTTTCTCCTTGACAATGAGTGTCTGTCTTACACAGGTTTGACTGTATTTTAAGAAATTATTGTTGTTGTCGTCGTTGCTGTTTATTGTAGTTGTTTTCGTGTGTGTGTGTGTGTGTGTGTGTGTGTGTGTGTGTGTGTGTGTGGTTTCTTTTTAATTTGTTTTTTCGAGTTGGCGGTAAAGTCGAAATTTACGTATGTTTCTTTCATGGACTATATAGTTGGCCAGTGACTGACCTCAGGAACCGCAGTCAGCTGATACAATAATTACGAATGAGATTTGTTTGCGACTTAGTTTTCACAGCTGTTCACACTGTCATTGTCATGATGTCGTCGCGAAGATCGCTGGAGATGTTCGAACGTTGTGAAATTACAGGATCCTGTGCCGCAGCTGTGTGAAACATTTGCTCCCTAAAAACGTAGAGGGCAGTTGTTAAAAAATTAATATAGGAAAAATCATTTTTATTATATTACAGTCAAACCTCGTATAACCCCCTTCCCTCACCCAACACACACACACATACGCAAAAATGGTAAAACTTTAAAAGCGGTGCAAGTGGAATGTCCGAATACTTTTTATTTGATGTCAGATGCAATGTACTTCGTTTCATATGAGTATTATTTTTAACGGGCGTTGCACGAAATGCCCCGGGCTTTGGGATTGACTTTATTATTTTAGTAAGAAATTTTTAATACAAAAATAATGTAACCTGTCATTATTAACAAATTCGTCCATTTATGATTTCTTGAAATGAAGAGCTCATTTAAAAGGGACTGAAACTTGTATTTCCGGTTCAAGCAAACTCAGTTCCAGAGATGTCCAATGAACAAAGAGAACTAATCTGACCCTGATTCCAGTGAGAGGCTCTGATCTGAGAAAGAACTGGTGTAGCCTAAGTGATGGATGCCTGAGATGTCAACAAAGAAGCCAGCACAAAGGAATCTATGAGGAACATTGATCTGTAAGATGGCAATAATGTCACAGTAGAACACTTAAACAATGTGGGTTAAGTAGGCCACGGTACAGTCGACAATAACAAAGACAGCTGCTCTGCGCTTGGCTTACAACAAGGACGATTGGGTGTGTTGCAGTGGGAACATGAAAACACGAAATAATGAGGCATGGGGAAAAAAGAATAAAGCGGCGTTGATTGGCGACCGATTCAACTTTCGTTAGCGGATTCAGAAAGATTTCGCGTGTGTTGTGTTCCACATTGCTCTCTTTGTGATTCGGGTCCGTCATACTGTAGTATCTCGGTGAAGAAGCTGTGAACAATCGTGAAAAGGGGAAGGACTAGGCAGGTAAAGGAGTGGTGTGGTATCAAAATTAGATTGGCCGAGTCGGAAAAAGAGCAGCGGATGGACAGCTGTCCATGTTCGTGGAGGAGTGGTACTCTCACTTTCTTCTCAACTGAAAAACTTCTTACCGTAAAATACTAAACGTAAATTTCCTGTGGAAGGGGACTTTTTGTGTGATTCAATGTCCTTACTACTACAACATTGATCTAATCTAGATCCAAGTTGAAATTGTGAGGTCAGTTTGGGATGTAGATCTAGTAGTCTAGATAAGTACGGCTTGACTTAAGGACGGCTACACAATCAGGCTAGCCGTTTTTATTAATATTATTGATGGCTGAATTGTAAATGAAATTTTTAGTTTGCAGTGCCTAAAAAGTAAAAAAAGTATTGTATTTCAGACAAAATCAAAAGGTGCCTTACTGACTTGCATGTATTTTAAACCTGAGAATAATGACTAGAACTAGTAGACTAGATCTAGATCAAATGAGACCTGTGTACTCACCAGGTTTGAGTCGATAGGGCCAAACCTAGATCTAAGTACGGCTAGACTGGCAGTCTTGCTGTACGGCTAGCCACTTTGTACTTTTATTTTTATCATCTTCTGTACTGTTGTCTCGTCCTATTGTTTCTTTTGATAGAGAAAAATTGGATAAAGACTCAGAGAACTATTGCCCACAGGGCTGAAATTTGATTGTCACAGTCTCTGAGTGTGAGGGTAGTGTTGTCTAGTGTGAAGGTGAAAATCTCTCTTTTCACACACACACTCACACACACACACACACACACACACACACA
>NW_004797879.1:82174-83546 GCF_000002075.1 Aplysia californica | reverse complement strand
ACATACACACACACACACACACACACACACCTTCCTCCTGTCCCGCCCACCCTTTTCCCGCTTCCTGTTTAGGTGAGAGCCCAGTACTGTTTCTCAGTTCTGTGACCGTTGAATCATATTGTTGGCAATATTATATTATTATTATTTATTGTACAATGACTTTATTTAGATGGGCAATTTTATAATGAAGTGACTATTTCTCCGAACGCTCGGGTAAATAAACTTGACCTCTATTTCTCCGAACAGTTTCAGTTCTCGAGATTTTTTGATTATTTGCGAGAATTCGGCGCCATCTTTCATTCTGCCATTTATAAACATCATACCCACACCCTGATGTTCTACTTTCCACTTGAAATTGGGGGGACCAGCTCTCTGGCTTGGTCCCTCTCAAATGTGAAATATTCCTTTACATCATTTGGTAAAGTGTAATTATAAATCACACATATATGCACCCCACTCACATTGGTTGTATGTTTAGTTTAGTAAGAGTTTTACAGCGCTCGCAATTACATAAGATCATATGAGCGCGCATTGGTTGTATAATAGTTGAGTTTATATTTTAAAAAACCTCCATGTCAAAAAGTGCTGGTTTGCAGTTTAAGATGAAATTAGTTTAAAAACAGACAAAAATCAACAAGAAAAATGCTATTATGTACACACAATTTCTGGGGGTGAGACAGAAGTGATGGATTGAAAAGATACAGTACCATAGAGAATGGGATTATGCTAAAAGTGCATTTCTTCATCATCATCATCATCATCATTATCATCATAATCATCATAATCATCATCATCATCATTCCCCACTCCTTCATGATGTTCAGTTGAGAAATGAGTGCAGTAGTTGTGAAGTTGTGAGTGATTATACATAAATAACATGTATTCTGATACAGATTAAGATATATATATATTGTGCAAAAATTTTTTAAAGGCCTGATGCTAGCTTTTCCTTCAGTTAGGAATGTAAAAAAAAATCTGTCTTTGCTATGCATTTTTAAAAATACATGATGATAATGAAATTTCAACTCCGGTATTGAGAAAAAAAATTAGCTCACTGAAATCAATCATTTCACGTAAACAAGTATTATGCTGCTGTATAACATTGTGCTGCTGCTTTGTATCGACTGCTCAGTGAAAGACTGTATGTCATTTTTCAATTTGGTGTGGTGGAGTCTCACACGAAGAAGTCAATCGTAGAACAGCAAATGGTCTGAAAATTACTTTCTCTCTTATTCTCTTTTTCCTCCATTTTGTCAGTGAAAAATAATGATTAGATCTATATCTACTCTGAGTAAACAATTTTGTTGAGGATGAGGACGACTGGGACTGTTGTGTGTACAGTGCAAATTCAAATAGATCTAGATCTAGATCT
>NW_004797879.1:49171-82061 GCF_000002075.1 Aplysia californica | reverse complement strand
ATATATAGCATTGAAATAAATCATCAAAAGTTTTCTTAAATGGTGTACTTTACAAAATAATTTCTAAAGCTGATTTTCTCTGGATGTTCCAGGGCAGACTGGAAACACTGTATTTTTTAGTTTCTGAATTGAATGTTTTAAATTAAAATTCGTTCCCATCCTCTTTGTTTTCAGTCTTTATTATCAGCATTGTCATGAATCGTGAACCCCATCGTTTTATCTTTTTGTTGTTGACATTTTTAAAACCTGTGGTTCTCTTTCCAAATGGGTAGTTGGCAGTTGCTCTGGTGTCGTTTGTGCCTTTTCTTGCAAAAAACATTTTTGTCCTGATAACCTCTTCTTTATTTTTTTTGTATGTTCCTCACTAAACACCTTTAATCTTTGCCCTTTTTAAAAATGACCTCTATTTGTATTTGTGTTGCAAGTGCCGTAAAAAGCTCTTACTAAAAGTAAACTCTCTCTCCCTGGACAGGTGTTACAGTTTGCTCACATGTGCTCTTAGGGCAGGTCTCTGCATGTTGCCTCTGCTGCGCTACTGCATGGTCCTGCCACTGCTTTTGGATGGCGCCTCCTTGCTGGCGAGGGGAACCTCTATGAAAACAGTCATACAGACAGTAAGTGTCGTTGTACTTGTAGTCACCAGATCAAGGAGACTGGTCGAAACTTATTGGTTAGAGGTAATGGACACTCAAGGCGGGGTTTCTGCCTGGCTTTAAGATTCTCTCAGCGGTGAGAGAGTTATTTTTTACATGTTGAAAAAACGAAAACACACACACACAAAAAAAAGAATGGCCCTGTCGCTACTTTAACATTTTTTAGCAGGTCATCATCCCACACATTGTGTGTGTTACTACAGTTTCATTTTTCATGGAATGACCCTATTACAACAGGATTAATTTTTAAATTGCCTCTAGCTTAGTTGTAGAGTGGCAGTTGGGACCTGGTGAATATGAGGTGCTCCTCTTATCGTTACTGGTGTGAATCATTGTTTGACTTTGTTGAATCTTTGATATTTCCCCATAGTATTGTGAAACCTGCCTAAGATGACCACCCACTGTCGCAGAGAAAAATGCTTATCTTTGTTTCTTTAAGAACATTTTTTTTGGGGTACTTTAGTTGCTATGTGTACTCTTTTTCTTTGTCAGTCAAGCCTGAATTTGATATTTTTAACCCCTTTTTTTAAAACGTATGAAACGAAATTTTAACGCAAATCTGAACCCATAGACATGATTTTCACTTCTTGGGTTTCAAATATGAACCAAGGGCACTAGAGGGTTAAGTTATTTTTTATCAAAATGTGACCTTTCTTGCACTGACTCCCAACAACTTTCTTTTGCAGGTATTCCTCCCTGGTGACTGCAACTGCTCTGAACATGAGGTGCTAGATGGCTGGAACAGAAGTCAGACTTTTGATGCCCTGACTGCTCACTTTGGGCCACACCCCTCCGAACAGATTCTGGTAGGCGGCTTCCCTCGTCGTAAAGGTCGTAAATGGTAGTAAATTTGCCTTGAAGGTAGTAAAAATTTAGCAAACGGTCGTAAATTAGCCTGTGTACTGAGTGATGAAGCCAGCAAGACTTTTCAGTGAACCCTAGCCGCGGTACATGACTCCGTTTTTGCCGGTCGCGATTGTGATATAATATTCGATCACCTTTTCCCCGTCTGAGAGTACGTTTCACGTGAAAAGCCGGCTATGGCGGCAGGTGGAAGTGTATGTGACACCGAGGCTCGATCGGGAAAATCAAAATCTACTTTCGCTTTCCTTACCACCCTGAAATTTGGCGAAGGTAAACTGATAACGCAACATTTGTAATATGCAGGTTATACGGTATAAACGTTTTGTCGCCGTGCAAATAAAATTTAATAATTACTCAGACTCTTCCCCGTGCTGTCACTTGTGTGTGGGGGTGGGGGGAGGGGGTGAAGCTTCGTCCGATTTTTAGATTATCGTGTTCGCCAACGTGACAGATCAGTGAACCTTCGCGCGAGGCACTACAAGGTACGGCATCTGTGAGCACCGGTGTTTGTTGGGGTCGCCAAAGTTCATTAAAAAGTCTGAGCATTGCGAAGTATAGGACTATGGAATGAGGTAGGGATTGTTGATTTTTTTTGGAGAGATACACCAACCCTCTCTGGATACACTCTGGGGAGGGGGACAGTGGCTGTAGGCAACACCAGAGGACAAAAACTGTAAGCAAATTTCAGAATTTTGATTAGATTTAGAGCCCTCTGCAAAGCGCGCGTTGGTGCAGGCCTTGTGTGGAATCTGAATCCTTCATACCTTGTGAGCCGTGTTATTGAAGTAAAGTGTTCGCGTTTCATTTGTTGGGTGATAGTAAATTAGAACAATATTGTAGCTTTCTGTTCAAGACTGGCAGATTTTCAGTGTCACTGCCTCTTGCCCTCTCACAGTTCTTACACCTCTCACACTGAATAGGTTTACTCGAGTCATTACGTATGTGTGTGTGTTTGTGTGTGTGTGTGTGTGTGTGTGCACGTTGTTGTTGTGTAATATGGCCCTGGAAAATGGAGAACCCGGTTTGGCTGTCACTCTGTGTGTACACATTAGGTATAAATCTACCCCCTTCCCCCTCCAACCACCATTCCCAAAGGAAGGATATTAAAATGTTCTTATGCACAGTAGAATTGTAAATATGGGCTGATTTATCGATGTCATGCTCATACTGTGCTGGACCAGCATTGGGGGAACTGCTGCCTTTTCTGTCCTCTTCTTTACTATAGTATCGTCATTTCCTCTACTTCTTTTGTATGTTTGTCACGCTTGTGAACTACTATTTCAGGGGTGCCTTTATAGTCGAAGCTTGATTCCCTGTTTGGACTTCTCTGTTGACATCCACCCCTTGTCGCTCATATCACCTATGCAGTTGCAAGCGCCGTAAAAACCTTACTAAAACTAAATCTAGCTGCGAGCAAGTTTGCGATCATCTGTCTATCCTCCATTTTGTTGACTGGACTTTGTTGTGTGTTCTTTTCGTTCCATATGTTATGTAATAATAATATATATGTTATTGATGGCGCAAATTAACTCCCTTTTTCGAGCTGGTGTGGGGCTTGATTTGCTGGGTAGTAAATTTTTTTTTCTGGTAGTAAATTTTTTCAGGAAATATTGCTGGACACCCTGGGGGTATTACTCATTCAATTAAAACTGATAATTGTTCGTAGTGTTTGTGATAAGAAAATGATACCTGACGCAATCTTGGTAAAAATACTTTCTTTTCTGTGGTCTTCAAAATCAAGCAAGAAAAAGTCAGCTGAGAGTCATTTTGTTAATTTTGATATGCTGGTTCCAAATTTGATATTACTTTCTCTGCAGGACGTATTTTTATTGATCTTTTATTCTGATCCAAAATGTTTTTCCCCTCCAGGGCTTTGCTATCCCGGTGTTCCCGCATGATGCCTGCGGACAAGTGGGTCATGCTCCTGGCCTGAATGAGACGAATTTCTCACAGATTGCTGTGGTCAGCAGAGGGAACTGCTCTTTTGAAACAAAGGTGGGACGATGTTATTTGTGCATTTTCACTCACTCATGACCAGTGTCAGTGGTGTAGCGGTCGGGCGCTATGCAGTCGCAAAGGAGTCCAAAGTTCAATTCTCGGGTGGGGATAATTTTTTTTATATTGAGTGTCTCGGTCTTTCTGCTAGGATGTTGTATCCCTCTCAGCCCGGGATTGGCCTTGACAGGCAAGGTTTGAAGTCTGCCTCCTAATGATCTTCACTGTGTTGATGGATGCGTTAAAAACATTTACATTAAGAGAAAAAGCAAACTCCCCGTATATCCAGACTTGATCTGTATTCACACTATCTTATAAGCTCATAGGCAGGCATGTAAACACACTCCTGTGTTGACATATCTTAGCCTGTATAATGAGATAAGCTGACTCTAGCAGAGTAAATGTTTTTACTGGAGAAGCATTAAACTTATTGGCTTTCTCATTACGCAGCAACCTGATGGTCGGTGATTTGTTCAGATTTATTTCTATATGGTCTGAGCAAAATTCAAATCAGTTTATGAGCATGTGAAATTGATACTTTACTTTTGATTTGTCAAATTAATTATAAATAAACATTAAAAAAATTTTTTTTTTGGGTTAGCTACTCCACATCAGTGATGATTTTATATTTCTCTGTGTACTGTCTATAATATTTTTTAGTTATATTATTCATATAACAGCAAAACAATGTTTTTGCTGTATTGAATGCTTATTTTTCATCATCATCATCGTCGTCATCATCATCAGTCTTTCTCACCCCATGCCGGAGTAAAGGTCACCAAGAGCTCCCCAGTTACCTCTATTTTGTTCTATAGTCTCTAGCTCTCTTCAGCTGTATTCCATCTTCTTTAAGTCAGAATTTAAGTCTCTGCTCTAGGTATGTTTCGGCTTTCCTTGCTTTCTTTTTATTTTCTTGGATTTTATCTTAAGGCATGTTGGGTAATGTTTGTTTTCAGTTTTCTCAATGTTTATATTTTTGCTGCTACTTTTTGTGTTTGTCTGTTCCAGGTCCTCAATGCTGAAAGAGCTGGCTTCCAAGCTGCCATCGTCTATGGTCTCCGAGGAGACGACAAGCTGGTTGAGATGGAAAACTCGAGTGAGTTAATACAAACAGTGATGAAGAAGTTCTTTTTGAAACTTCTGTAAATAAATAGATAAATTCCACTTTATTGATGGCAATGGTGAAATTTGGTTTATACTGGCGTAACATTTTATACACACTTAAATACATATATGGTTGAAAATGTTTAAGACGGCCATCCACATCCTTTGTGGAGGAGAAAAGTGGACGTATTAGCAGGGTCCCCACCAGGTCGGGAGATCGGGAAAAAGTCGGGAATTTTGAGATGGGTCGGTCGAGAGGTCGGGAAAAAGTCGGGAATTTTGTGATGGGTCTGTAAGTCGGGAAAGGATAGAGCCTGTGTGATATTAGTGGTGTAGCTATCTAGACAGTATGGTTGATGAATCATGAAGAAGAAACGTAATTGAACCGCTGTGGCGGAAGTGTATATGTGACACTGAGGCTCGATCGGGAAGAATCAAGATCTACTTTCGCTTTCGTTACCACCCAGAAATTTTCCTATAATAGTCTGATAGATAATGCAACATTTGTAACATGCAGGTTGTGCATTACGATCGCTGTGTTGCCTTGAAAGTAAATCAATATTAAAAATTTGTCCTCTGCTGTCACTTGCGAAAAAAGAAAAGAAAAGAAAGTTATACAAGCGTCTTGTCACGTTCGCCATTGTGACCGGTCAATAAACCTGTGAGTGTGTGTACTGGCGGTCTGAGCGCTGGGAAGTACAGGACTCCGGAATGGGGGGGGGGGGGGGGTTG
Source organism: Aplysia californica (assembly GCF_000002075.1). Classification (NCBI taxonomy): domain Eukaryota; kingdom Metazoa; phylum Mollusca; class Gastropoda; order Aplysiida; family Aplysiidae; genus Aplysia; species Aplysia californica. The sequence continues at coordinate 76,713 of NW_004797879.1, read as the reverse complement.
CTTTTTAAAAATAAGATACACTCAGGGAAGCTGAACGCAACGTGAGAGGTCAAAAACTTGGCTTGGAAGCAAATTTTTAGTATTTAGAAGTTTGAGAACTAGCTTACTATAAGAGCTCTCTGCAAAGCGCGCGTTGGTGCAGGCCTTGTGTGGAATCGGGATCCGTCATGCCTTGTTATCGAACTAAAGTGTTCGCGTTTCATTGGATGGGGTGATTGTAATTTATAACTATATTTTAGCTTTCTGTTCTTACACCTCTCACACTGAATAGGTCTACTTGAGCCATTCAAGTTATTACTAATATTACTCTACTTTGAGTTTGGGCAATAGTTTTCGTCTTCACGTTTATTATATGAATCACAACACCCAGACTGGTTATTGACAGTCGATATTCTAGTCCTAGGTCTTTTCTCAGGCTCACAACAGGATTCATTTTTTAATAGGGCCTATAGTTTATGTAGGCTAATGTGATGAGGGGAAAATATAAATAAGTAAGAACAGACTGAAATACTAAAGTCAAACAAGATCCCCGTGCCGCGCTGACATGTTGTTGACTGGATATAGTGTACCTACATGTGTGGGTGTGTGTGTATGTGTGTGTATGTGTATTCACAAACATATACATATATTAGATATAAATTGAGCACGTGCTGTCATTGTTATGTAACATGCCCCTGTAAAATGGATGAGGCCCCTCCCTTGGAAAATTGAGAAGCTGGGTTGACAGTCACCCAGCGTAATAATCATCTATTGTTTGAAGACTGTACAAAATGTACATTTGCATTCATTTAAAGACATTTTGACTTTTTAATCATTGATAGATGGGCTTTTTGGGGGATCATTCTTGACGCGCAGCAGCCTGATTTTTCCCTTGAAGTGGGGTCTTGAAAAACATTTCCAGGATTAGGTGGGTAACCTGTACCAGCAGGGCGTCCAGCAAAGCCGTAAAGTCGTAAAAAAGTCGTAAATTCGACGCCCTGGCCGTAAAGGTCGTAAATGGTAGTAAATTTGCCTTGAAGGTAGTAAAAATTTGGTAAACGGTCGTAAATTAGCCTGCATACTGAGTGATGAAGCCAGCAAGACTTTTCAGTGAGCCCTAGCCATGGTACATGACTCCGTTTTTGCCGGTCGCGATTGTGATATAATTATTCGTTCACCTTCTCCCCGTCCGAGTGCGCAAAAAGCCGGCTATGGCGGCAGGTGGAAGTGTATATAACACCGAGGCTCGATCGGGAAATCAAGATCTACTTTCGCTTTCGTTACCACCCTGAAATTTGGCGTAGATAAACTGATAACGCAACATTTGTAATATATGCAGGTTGTACAGTATACCCGCTTTGTCGCCGTGCAAATAAAATTAATAATTACTCGGACTCTTCACCGTGCTGTCACTTGTGGGGGTGGGGGGGGGGGGGGAGTGAAAAGAAAATACAAGCTTTGTCCGATTTTTAGATTGTCGGGTTCACCAGCGTGACAGGTCAGTGAACCTTTGCGCGAGGCACAACAAGGTACGGCATCGGTGAGCACCGGCGTTTGTTGGGGTCGCCAAAGTTCATTAAAAAGTCGAGCGTTGCGAAGTATAGGACTACGGAGTAGGGGAGGGATTATTGATTTTTTTAAAAGAGACACTCGGGGGAGGGGGGGGGGGGGGGGCAGATGAAGGCAACACTAGAGGACAAAAACTGTAAGCAAATTTAAGAATTTTGATTAGATTTAGAGCCCTCTGCAAAGCGCGCGTTGGTGCAGGCCTTGTGTGGAATCTGAATCCTTCCTACCTTGTGAGCCGTGTTATTGAAGTAAAGTGTTCGCGTTTCATTTGTTGGGTGATAGTAAATTAGAACAATATTGTAGCTTTCTGTTCAAGACTGGCAGATTTTCAGTGTCACTGCCTCTTGCCCTCTCACAGTTCTTACACCTCTCACACTGAATAGGTTTACTCGAGTCATTACGTGTGTGTGTGTGTCTGTGTGTGTGTGCGCGTTGTTGTTGTGTAACATGGCCCTGGAAAATGGAGAAGCCGGTTTGGCAGTCACCCTGTGTGTACACATTAGGTATAAATCTACCCCCCCTCCCCCTCCCACCTCCACCAGGGCAGTGCTACTGACTGAAACGTCTTTAGGCCATTCCCAAAGGGAGGATATTAACATGTTCTTATGCACAGTAGAATTGTAAATGGGCTGATTTATCAATGTCATGCTCATACTGTGCTGGACCAGCGTAGGGGGAACTGCTGCCTTTTCTGTCCTCTTCTTTACTATCGTCATTTTCCTCTACTTCTTTTGTATGTTTGTCACGCTTGTGAACTACTATTTCCGGGGTATCTTGATAGTCGAAGCTTGATTCCCTGTTTGGACTTCTCTGTTGACATCCACCGCTTGTCGCTCATATCACCTATGCAGTTGTGAGTGCCGTAAAAACCTTACTAAAACTAAATCTAGCTGCAAGCAAGCTTGCGATCGTCTGTCTTTCCTCCATTTTGTCGATTGCACTTTGTTGTGTGTTCTTTTCGTTCCATATGTTATGTAATAATAATGTATATGTTATTGATGGCGCAAATTAACTCCCTTTTTCGAGCTGGTGTGGGGCTTGATTTGCTGGGTAGTAAATTTTTTTTCCAGGAAGTAAATTTTTTCTGGAAATATTGCTGGACACCCTGTATTAGGCAGGTGATGGTGTTACTCAGCGGCTTTATAATGTAAAGATAAACCAGAGAGAAGAAATGGAAAGTGGCCGTTTGTATAGGTGTTTGTCTTATACAGGTGACCGTTAGAGCTGGTTCGATTGTACACACTGAAACATACAGATATAGGTGTACAACAAACATGCTATTGCTGGTTACCAGTGTGCAGCGCCTTATGTTTTTAGCTGGGGTTATCTTGTCTTGCTTAAGGACATACCCCAGTGGTTACCTACTTAAACATTTGACATTTGTTTCACGACGCGGTGGAATCAGGCACTCTTCGATTTTTGGACATTTGGAGTTATTGGATCGTCTCAAAGCTGATTCATTTGCCCTTGCTTCCTATGAAATAAATATATATTTATCTTCATCAGAACCCAAGATATCTGCATTTGAGGGAAGTGAGGTCGCCTAGTTTCAGTGGTGAAATTAATGAGAAAATGTCCCCCAAAGTTTGGAAACTTCTATAGCAAATGAGCACTTGAAAACTGAAAAATGACCTATTATGCGCCTCTAATCAATGTTTTTCCAATAAAATTGACATGCAAATGTGTTTTTATATGGACTTACAAGAGGTTAAGTCAAGAAATAAAAATTTGATTAAAATTTCCCAACTTGCGGAAAAACGCCCGTTTCTCCGATTTTGTTACAATTTTGACGAGCGCCTGATTTCACCATGCTGCCTCACATTTATTATTGAATCCGAAGTCCCTAACCACTGAACCACTGGAGGCACACACCCCCCCCCCCCCAACTGAAGGGTTATAATAAAAAAGTTTGTCCGTCACTGTCTACTAGAAAGAAGAAGTAGCCTTCTCGGACAAGGGCGACTCCGATTTTGTTACAATTTTGACGAGCGCCTGATTTCACCACGCTGCCTCACATTTATTATTGAATCCGAAGCTTCGGCCGCCACCCGGGCAAAATTCAAAATTTCCTACCAACTGAAAATATTAGGTGTGTCCCGCGCGCTCATATGACCTTGTCTAACAATGACCAATGCTTCTGCAGAGGAGGATATTTCTTGAGCGAAATAGAAAGAAGAAGTATTAAGGTTTGTGGTCTCTGCTATTGCCTGTGAAATGAATTCTGACTGAGAAGAGTTTGTCATATTTTGAGCATTTAGAAATTGCATTTCCGTTGAGGAAGTGTACAGCTTGCAGTCTTTACTCTTGTTCCTCAGCATTTCTAATTCTTGAAGCCTCATAAACTTATGATTTGCTGACCTGTGTGATTTCTGCTCTCCAATTAGAAGTGGAAGGGGTTAAGTAAAGGGTAAGCTTAAGCTTCCCACCTTTTTCTATTATAGTTGACTGGATTCTTTACTTCAAAGATTTTTTAAGGTAAAATTTTTGCTAGCTATTCTCATGTGATTTTATTTTTATTTTGAAGTCCCTTTTTCTATCCTATTTGTTTTTAACCAGGTGTTTAGGGGGGGGGGGTCATAGCAGCAATATTTTTGCGTTATTGCTGAGTAAATACTTCTCAATTTCTTGTAACTTACAAAAAATCTGTTAGGAATTCTTGTATGTGGTTTGAAATGATTTTTTTAAAAAAATGTAGGAGTTTTTAACGCCTCCATGGACACAATTTAGATAATTTAAGAGGTGAGCTTAGGACCCTGCCTGTTAGCGCCAGCCTGAGCTGAGAGGGGTACAATATTTCATTTTTAAAAATGAGATGTCTCTTATGTGCGAAAATGAAGTGTCTAACCACAACACCACAGGCACCGGTTGTATGGTTTGAGAGATGTATCTGGTGTGATGGGTTGTATTGTTATCAGCTTTTATTTCCTACAGTACAACAAATTATCATTTTATCTTCCCTCATTATAATAGATTGTAATTAAAATGTTTTTTTTTTACCTTCCAGGTGCTTCAGTAACTGTGTCCATTCCATCATACTTTGTGAACTATACCAGTGGTGTTTTGTTGTCCACTTTCTACCAGAATATGTCAAGGTAAGTCAAATGTCAGTTCGAATAACATTTATGTGCACTGATCGTCATCATCCCTTAAACACCTACATTTATTTATCTAATAAAAAAAGGAATGATTTATGTCTCTACCATTGCTATCGATCTGTATTCAAATCAATTTATGCCTTTTCTTTAGGATCAGCTTTATATATTCATGTGCCGGTTTAGTGTTAGATAAACATAAGAAGAAATACAAAAGATGACTTTATCAATATCTGTGAGGAAATTTGTGACATACGTCTGTGTGATGGAAATTCAAGCAGACAGGTTAACTCCCAGCAAATTGGCGTATTTCGGCTTTTTCATTTGTGTCTCATGTGTCCTCCATACCCTTAAGCCTCCTGCAATAATCTATTTGTTCCAGATAGACATATTTATTACCAATGGTAAGGAAATTGGATTTTCTTTCGGATGTAGCCAATAGATTTCATATTTGTCCGGCCATCTTAAGGTGTCACCTATTTTTCTTGTTACTGGAAAAAGATGCAGAAACAGGAATCAGGACTTCCCCAGCAATCACAAAGAAGGATAAAAAAGTGTTTGACAATTTAGAGCTTACATTCATTTCATGAGAAAGTTCATTCAATTCTGCGTGAAAATGAACAAATGAGGGCTGTTCTTGTGCATTCTACAAGTTCTCGGTTATTGCCCTTGAAGCTGTAAATTTCACTTCTCGACAATTGTCGTCTACAAAACGACACCAAATTACTCAGAATTGAATACAATGATAATAAATTATAAAACAAGAAGATGGAAGATTTATGTCAAGTGATATTTATTGCCTGTGTGATTTCCTTTTCAGGTCACCTCTGTTGTCCATTCTGGGTCAGACGACCAGCAACATGCACCCAACGACCTCCAACACGGGGGCAGGGCAGGAAGGTCACGGTCATGGCAAGAAGGGTGACCAGGAGGAGGTGGATTCATTTGGGGAGCATTACTTCCACATCTGCATCTACATCTGGGTCTGTGTGGTGGTCAGCAGTCTCATCGCTCTCTCTGTGGTCAGTTTTTGGGTGGGATGGGGGGGTGGGGGGTGGGAAGGAATGAGCCTGTTTGTTTGTTGGTTCGTTTGTTTTTTCGCTGAAAAGGCGGGGTGATTGATGTGTGCTCTCGTGTAAAAGGCGGGTGATTGGTGTGTGTAGACCTGCATGTTTGCCGACAATCGTCTGAAATCCGACAATCGTGACCCGACCCGCGAGCCGGCCGATGCTATAGCTAGGCCCACCTGTATTAGTCAATGTGCGAAGTGCAAGGCCTGGCCGTCTGCCAGCACCCCCTTTTTCTCCCGTCGACTTTGTCGGCACTTTCATTTTCGTGCCAACTGCCGACGTCGGCGTTTCCGACATAATTGTCGGAACCTGAGTAGAAATACGAATACGAAAAAGGACGACGACCTTAATTATCTACTTTCAGTTTCGTGCTCGAGCGGCCATTTTGAATTTCGTTTGTTGACTGATTGTTCAGATCATGTGGATTCATTCAAGTCCGACTCACTTGTTCTACTAGATCTAGATTTATAGATCATTATAGACCTCAATGGAGGATTCATATTCCAGTTCTATTGTGTCAAAGCCTATCATAGGTTGTGCTGTAATATTAATGTTGGTAAAAAGCATTTCATCAGGTGCGTGAATTATTTATTTAGAATCTAGACTCAGCTGAGTCCCTCTGTTCGGAATCGATTTCTCGATCAAGGCCTATTCCTACTCTCTTGTTCTACTAGATAGATCTAGATCTAGAATCTAGATTTATTCAGATTACTAGATCTATGTGGATGATTCATAGTTCCAATTCTATTGTATTATTGTATCGAACCATATTATAGCAATGTAGGCCATATTGTGCTCCTTCTTGGTTTTTTTGGAGTGGTTTTTTTTTGTTTTTTTTTTCATTTTTGACTTGTGCTGGCCTTTTTACATGAGGGCCATTGCAGGTTCTTTTTTGGGGTAGGGGTTGGGTTAGGGTTAGGTCTCTTCTTTATTGTTTGTTGGGGTGGTCGCTTGTTACTCGGAAGTTATTCCTTTTATGACACCCACGAAAGCTCATGGCGGGGGGGAGGTGCAAAATTTTCAGACAATCTGGTTGAGGCTCACATGCAGGTCTATGTGTGCTCTGGTGTAAAAGGGGGGTGATCATGGCGTGTGCCCTTGTGTAAAAGGCGGGTGATTGGCGTGTGCTCTGGTGTGGTTTGCTCCTTCTTTCTTATCAAATATCTGTCGACCTTACCTCTCCTCCTTCTTTTTTATGTTTGTTATACTCATGTAGCAACTCTAATCTTCGGCACTTATATGACCTTAATGTGTTGCAAGTGCTGTGATACTCTCATTTAAACAAAAACTTAAACTCATTGAGAAGTCAACTCGAGTGCTTTGTATGGGGGGGGGGGGGGGGGACCTACCTAGGTTTGTGATGATGCAGCTTAGTGTTCTAATATGGTGCTAGTTACACTGACAGACAATGAATTTGCAGTTAAAATAGTTTATAACCTGTCAGTGTAAAGTGTCTAGAGATGTGTGTACACTAGAGATGTGTGTACATGGAATTAGGAGCTATGAAAATGATCGACATTGCTATTATTATTACACTTTATTTCTCCTGACTGAATTCAAAAGGTACACCTCTTTAGTTCTGATGGTCTGAATCCAAAAACTGAAATGCTTGTGTTGAAGAGCAACAAAAAAACCGTGCTCTTCTTTTAAGTTTGAGAAATCCTCTGACATTGCTACATCGTCATTGTTCATCATCATTGTCATCTTAAAGTGCCAGATCTGAAACCGTGGAAGTCTGGCAGGTGCCCTGGGGTGGTTTGCTCTTTCTTTCCCATCAAATATCTGTCGTCCCTATCTCTCCTCCTTTTTATGTTTGTACTCTCTTGTAAAAGCTCTAATCTTCGCTACTTGTATGACCTTATTGTGTCGCTAGTGCCGTTAAACTCCAACTAAAAGTGAAATATAGATCTGAAACTGGCTCTGGCGTTCATGGTTCTCCATTCATTTCACTGCTAGGATGCTCTACAAACTCATGTATTATCCCGGTGTTTCCCCATTTGTTCAGGTTTTCATCTTAAGTTTCATTGGGTCAACCCCAACTTCTTTTGTCCACTGTTTCTCCAGTTACAGCAAAATTTTCAATGGTTTTTTTTTTGGTAGAGTCAAGTGTTTTAGGAACTGCATTTGTCACTTCCTAGTTGTTCTTATTAATGGGAAGACTGTAATATGGACTTTTTTCATTACCTCCTCTTTTGAATTATTTTCTTTCCTTGTAATTCACAAGTGTCCCATAAACCACATTTCTGTTGCTTCTATTCTACTTTTGTTATAGTTCAGCATTGACAATTGTACAGAGGGGTTGACTACACATAGCGTTTTAGAAGCCTTATTTTAGTAGTCACTGAGATGTTTCTATTTTTCAGGATTGAACTCATTTTGTTGAAGCTATCTTTTTAGGTAAGAATTTTTGTTGCTTGCATTTTAAAGCAACAGCGTTTGCATTACATTTTTTGTATGATGCGTTGATTTTGGATATGCTCATTTTTCTGCAGAAATGGGGATGCTGTGGTCGGTCTTTGACAAGATGGGAGGTCAAGAGGTTGCCCATGAAGAGATTCCAGAGGACAGATGGAGGTAAAAAGGAAATAGGGATGCAGTTACTCCATTTTTTTTTTCATGAACAGTTATTGTTTTCGACATTTGTTTTCTGTTGAACCCCATTTAATTTAGTTGTTGTGTTTGTTACCTGCCTCTTTGTTTGCCAATGCTGCTTGGTAAATTCTCCTATTTTCACAAAATCCTCGTGGCATAGCTGGTAAGTAAAAAATGAGTTTTTTTTTGAATAGATTGATTGATTTAAAAAAAAAGTCTGTATCCATCTTTTTTTCAGATTTAAGTTATAAATATTACCTGTAAGCTCCATTTGTCTGATAAGGAATTGAAGTCTTTTGTCTTGCACGGATGAAGGAAAGTGTGCTCTTTATCGAGCGACTGAACACCTGTGTCGAATTTCAGACATAAAGATATCACATTTTTGTAAGCTGACCAAATGTCATAATCCCAGAAAGCCAAATTTTTCAGGAGAGACCGAAAACTGTTTCAAATCTTTCAAGAAGTTACCTTCATTATGTATCTTTTCTAAATGTTTTAAAACAATGATAGTTTTAATTTCGACAAAATATTTCTTATGCTGAGTATATATAAAGCTCAGGCCGACAATATGTCGCTCAGCACAGAAGCATTTTGACATCTCTTTTTCTACAATGCCACAGTTCTGTTTTTTTTTTATTGTGGAAAAAAAATTACTCCTTTGTTGTTTCACAAGGATATGATGAAAGTTTCTCTATGGTTTAAACACAGTGCGCTTCCAATTTGCCGCCAAATGGTGGATTTCCGCCTTTTTTTAGTTTCCTCCAGACCTCATCTGCCAATCCGATGCCCGCCGCCTCATTGATGGTTCCCCCCTCCCATGTTTCCAACTTTATCATTTCTGCGTTGTAAAAAAAAAAACTACGTCTAGATCTATGTTGCATTGCCTTTCGTAAAACCATGCTGTAAAGATCAAGCTTAATCTACCTTTCACTGTTGGAAGTTCTGAAGTTCTGATGGTCGAATGGACAGCGTGTCTGCGTTTGTAGTCATACAATTATTGTTTTATGAGAGTGGAATCGAATCGCGGTCCCGGAAGGTTTTTTTTTTTTTTTTCCCTCCCGACAGACCAAAAATTTTTCCCCATTATCATTTGTTGCTATTTATGTAGTGATGAAGCATGCACATTCTGGTGTTGTCCTCGGAGGAGCCTTTACTTACGGAGTGTACTTTTCTTTTTATCAATTTAGGCCTAGTTAAAGTTAAATAGTGACTTTACTTGGTGTTTGAATCTCATTCTTGTTTAAGTTTTAGGCTCAGAAAGGCCAAATTTTAGCCCTTCAAAATTGCAAATTTTCTTCTGCTTTGCCATGGACCCACTGGGGGCCTTTTGCGCCAATTTTTCCTCCATTTTGGGATTTTGCTATTTGGAAACACTGTAAATAGCCATACCAACATCTCTATTTCAGACGACTGTCAAGACAAGTGCCCCATATGTCATGAGGAGTTTCATGAAGGTCGTTTTATTCGACAACTCCCTTGTAATCACTGTGAGTATCAGTGCTGTGCAGTTTTGTGCTGTGCACGTATTAATTTTTATTAAAAAAAAATATTGTAAAAATCACTCAACTGTCTGTTGTTTCATCCTTTCATAGTTTTGTGCAGCAGCTCCTTTTCATCTTATGAGACTAAAAGGTCCTCTTTGCATTTTGTGAATGTGTCAAAGTTACGGTTCATTCAGGGATTCTGTCTGTAAGGCACAAATTAGTGTGATCTGCATTTCTTTCTGAAATGGTTATTTTACTCAAAGAAAAGTACATATAAAAAAGGTTTTATTTGTTTTTGAGTCTGAAATTCACAAACTTTGACATCCAATATCTCAAAAGTACCTAAGATACGATGGAAACCTTTTATTCTCAAACAACTTTCTAGCCAGGATGAAATGTTCTCTGAGATTTTTAAATAACTGTTTAATTTATTCTGTTCCCAATGGGATGGGATTTTGGGGTCAAGTGTTATACATAAGTTCATGTGTGTGTGTGTGTGGGAGGGGCATAAAACATCTACAGTTACTTTTACTGTATGCGATGTGTCTCTCTCTCTCTCTCTCTCTCTCTCTCTCTCTCTCTCTCTCTCTCTCTCTCTCTCTCTCTCTCTCTCTCTCTCTCTCTCTCTCTCTCTCTTTCTCTCTCTGTCTCTCTGTCTCTCTCTCTCTCTCCATCCTCAAACCCCTCTCTCTGTCCTCAAACCTCTCTCAGTGGGTGGTTGGCGGGTGCTCTGGTGTGGTTTGCTCCTTTTTTCCTATCAAGCATCTATCGTCCTTATCTCCCCTTCTTCTTTTTTATGTTTGTTACTCTTTTGTAACACCTCTAATCTTCTGGCGCTCATATGACCTTATGCAGTTGCGAGTGCCGTAAAACCTCTACTAAAACTAACTAAAACCTCTCTCTCCGTCCTCAAACCCCTCTCAAAATCCTCAAAAGTCTCTCTCCATCCTCTCTCCATCCTCAAACCCCTCTCTCCATCCTCAAACCTCTCTCTCCATCCTCAAACCCCTCTCTCCATCCTCAAACCTCTCTCTCCATCCTCAAACCCCTCTCTGTCCTCAAACCCCTCTCTGTCCTCAAACCCCTCTCTCCATCCTCAATCCCCTCTCTCCATTCTTAAACCTTTCTCCATCCTATCCATGCTAAGTGACCATAGCCACCCACTGACATTGGAATTTCAATTATCGACCCGCAGTAAACGATACATTTCCAAAAGAGCAAGAATATACAGATATAGAAATACATTCGTACCAACTGCAGTGAGATTACTGAACACACAGCTACAAATGAAACAGACAGAGAGTGGGAGAGGGAGAGGGAGAGAGAGAGAGAGAGGGAGAGAGAGAGAGAGAGAGAGAGAGAGAGAGAGAGAGAGAGAGAGAGAGAGAGAGAGAGAGAGAGAGAGAGAGGGAGGGAGGGAGGGAGGGAGAGAGAGGGGGAGGGAGGGAGAGAGAGGGGGAGGGAGGGAGGGGGGGGGGAGGGAGGGAGAGAGAGGGGGGAGGGAGGGAGGGAGAGAGAGAGAGAGAGAGGTGTTTCATCATGTGAGACATGTATTTACTAATGTCCTGTCTTGTTGTGCGTATGCGTGAGTGCACTTTATCTTTGTAACTTCTACTGCCATTGTACAGGACCAAGACAAATTTCTCCCTGCGAGATGAATAATGATTGTCATTTTCATTGTCAAACCCCGTCTCAGGTTACCACAGCTACTGTGTGGACCGCTGGTTGATCAAGATGTCCAACCGATGCCCGCTGTGCAAGCAGCAAGTCTCCATAAGCCTCTTCTGCCCTTGGAACAAGCAGCGGCGGAAAAAGGAAGTGCACAGCCAGATCACTTCCGAGGCCGATGCCGAGGCGGCTATGGATGACTCGCCTCCCCTACCCCCGCTGGCTACGCTCACGCCATCTTCCTGGTACGGGGAGGCTATCATGTCGGGTATGTGCCGGAAAGAATGATCGTGTGTGTCACGACACACTGGGATTGGATGCTCATCAACCTTTGGGCATCTGGTGTTATTAGTATCATCTTTAATTTTTAAAGTGTGTTTATTTATTGTCTTACTTTTGATGAAAAAGATACATATCTATCTTGAATAGAAGTGGAGATTTTTGTGATAATGGCGGAGAGTAATCTTACAATTTTGATAGAGCTGATAGAGAATTTGATGTCTGATCTCATGGTCTTAGTAAGTCAAAATGACTCAAAATAGCTCTGAATATTTAAATTTTCCAATGAACAGTGGTTTCTTTGTTTTTGATTGGTGTAGAAGCTTGAAAGATGTCTCGAAAACGCACATTCACAACCGACGAAGTACTTTTTGAAGTGGCGCTGGGTTGTGAGGGGGAATGATACTAATTTGATGAAAGTGATTCTGAAATAAGTGCCGTAAATTCCGTTGTTGATAATAAGAAACAGGACTTAGACTCATCTAATAGCGATTCAGATCATGGTGAAGGGGTCAGTACTGGAATTCGTGCTCGATGGGTAGGGCTAGATCTAGATCTATAAAATCCAATGGGACGTCATGGGCGCGACAATCAGGGTCAAGTTCGAGGGTGGAATGTACCTCAAAATCTACATTGTGCTAGTGGTGTATTTCCTAACAACATGCATTTACAAAAACTACTTTCAATTTCTAACATAACTGCCAAATTTCCTTAAAACTTTAGAGTAAATGTAAGAAATATAGCACTTTGAACTATAAGCACTGACTTCTGACTCATACGGCGTGGCGGCCCCAGGACTGGTACAGAGTCCGAGGGGGTACGGCTAGGATAAAAAAGAGTTAAATTGTGTCGATGGGGGCATAAAACATCTACTTTAAAGAAAATAAAAAAATAAAAAGGTCACTGTGGAAATCTTCTTACCTCTTCTCTGTTTGTGTTCCCAGCTCCCAGTAAGCTGATCATCATGAGGCCGGGTAAACCGACCCGAGTCATTGACCTTCAGGAGAGAGGAAGGGCCAACGATGAGCAAGATGTCCCTCCAACCAGGTCAGACTTGACGCCCGGCCATATTGAAACTTCGGGAATTGTGGAATCAAACTGCACATGTGACCCGCGGGTGTTGAGTACTTGTAGTATAGCAGATGTGGAGAATGTTTCTCTAAGGAATTCACGGACACCAGAGTGTGTAGTGAGCGTCGGTCTAGAGTCAGACGACGTGTTCGGGGGCCCGTGTGAGTTGCCGCGGTCGTCTTCCGCCTCGTCGTCGCGGAGCTGCAGCGTGAGCAGCGACCAGCCCCTGCTGTTTCATTCCTCCAGTGGGGAGCCGCGGGTCGTGCGGGAGCTGGAATGCTGCTGTGGCGGTGCAGACCCTGCCTGGGCCGACAGACAGATGAGGTCGGCTCCTGAAGGTTCGACGACGGGCGGGTGCGTCGTGTGTCAGGCGTGTGACGCGGCAGGACACAACGATTCGTGCTGGGAGTCGGGTCTCGACGACGATGACAACGAAAGGAAATCTGGCGGCGTCCCTACGGCTTCCTCCTCCTTGTTCTCATCAGATTCCAACAACTCGGTGGATGTGACGGTGGATATATCTAGCGCATCCAGCAGTGTGGTCTCCTGTAGTGTTGTCAGTGCCCTCCGCCCCGCTGCCTCGAATGAGCCCTCGGCAGGGGATGACATCATCAGTGGAGTTCCACTCTATGCGGCTGCGAATGTCGTTGTTGTCGACAGACCTCGTGAGCTGCCGCAAAAAGTACTAAACGCCTGGGATATCAACGAAGTGCTGGGAGGCTCTAGTTGTACTGCGAGTTCTCTCCATCTGGTGGAGCATTGATGACAGCTGCGTGTTGGATTAACACGGTAGATAGGACTTTCACTCTGTTGGTTTGCTTATGAAACTTCTGCGTAAAGCCTAGAGCAATCCCGGCGTCTTACTTTTTTGGTTTTTCTCTGAAATGAAACATCGTCAAGTCAGAACATCTCGAGACGTGCACGCAAGAACCACACTGACTTTCACATGTTTGTTTTGTTTTAAAAAAATGTGTTTGTGTGTGTGTGCAGGATCAAATGATACAGAGCTTTGCAATATGGATACAACCTCATGGGCATCTATATTAACGGGATTGACCCTAGGCACATACCTAGTTTAGACTGTATACAGTTTGGTGTAAAATCTCAAATTGATATTCAGGAAGTCTGAAGACTGCATGCTTTCATCTTGTTGCCTTATGTTGTCCAAAATCTGAGTCTCTGGGATCAAAGGAAGACAATCTTGCTGCCCTTGTAGCCAAATACAGTCGAAATTGTATCAGACGGTCACCTATTGCGAGGAGAGAAGTGGTTGTCTTAGACAGATAGACGTCATAGACCGTGTCATTATAACACAAGATCAAGACACTGGGTGGGAAATGATTGTCTTTGCTAGGTGGCCGTTACAGCAGGTGGTTGGACTGTATGTTGGTTTACCCTTTTATCAAATGGTACAAAACTAATAATTGTTGCCTATAGTTTTATCGAGATGTTTTCTTATCTAGTTTGACATATCACTATCTGAACGGGTAAAGACTTAACATACTAATCATAATTGTTATCGGATTTATGTATAATATGTAATGATGAAAGGGTTTAAATGTAATTATATATTTTGAAATTTTATTAATTACTTAAAAACTCCAGGGGGTCTAGTTTCTTGGCAGATTTTACATCTCATTTTGTCAATAGTGTGCTCTGAGAAATGAAAGTCCACTGTTCTGTTTAGAATTGTTTTTTGCTTTTCAGTTAAACAGATTTTCAACTTTTTACCCTGTGGTTGGATTAATAGCTCACAGCAGTCTGTCTCTTACAGGCCAGTTGAATATCTCGACAAGAAGGCGAAGTAGAATCACCGAAAAGCAAAAGTCAAGTTTAGAATAAATGCAAATTAATCGCTTTTGGGTGGGCAGTTCTTTTTCTGCTTTAAGATATTTTTCAAAATTCTGTCTGTTTTTGTTTTCTTTCTCTTGTACATTGGAATAATTGACAGTCTAGGTAGTTTCTAGAGCGATAAAATTGGTAAAGTACCAAATGAGGTTGTTGGTCAGGTTAAACTAGAGGATTAATTCGGGTTATTGGTTGTCAGACTGCAAAACTCTAGCTCAGACTGAAGTCCTGAAGTCATTTATGTGATGTCAGCGACATTTTGACTGATTTGTAATCTACTGATTCTGGGTTTACTTGTTTAAATGATTGTAAGAGAAAAAAATTTGATGGTTTTCGTATGCATCATTGGGATGTGA
The DNA here is from genome assembly GCF_000002075.1 of Aplysia californica. Taxonomy (NCBI): domain Eukaryota; kingdom Metazoa; phylum Mollusca; class Gastropoda; order Aplysiida; family Aplysiidae; genus Aplysia; species Aplysia californica. Next base: position 61,705 of record NW_004797879.1, on the reverse strand, counting down.
TGTTTTGCTCTCGTGGAAAGACCTTAAACCAGCTGATCTCAATTTTCGTGTTTACTTCTTCCAACAGGTTTTGCTGTACCACCAGAGGCATATATATATAAATATGAAAAGAAGAATCTCAGGAGAAAAATGGCATAAGTCATGATTAAAAATGTTTGCCTTTGATTTGAAATTTGATCTGTTCTTTGATATGATGTTCATCAGCAACAGCTGTAGCCACATACTCGTGACATGTATATATATTAAATTATTGTACTTGGAAAGAACAGCAGAAGTCCATTTGAACATATGAGAGAAAGGCAGTTGATCTTAGTATTGTCATCCAGCTGTTCAGATTTTCTAATCTCAAAATTTTGAAAAATTTCTTAAAATTGCAATTTCTCAGTCTATGGTGTGGGTTGCATGTACTCAGGAAATATTATGCTGAAATTCAAATTGTAAATGGTGAAAAAAAAAAAAACAGAAAAAGATACATAATGTAGGCCCTATCATATAATTCTTAAAAGAATGAAATGGTTTTTTTCCTCTCTTCTGAAAAATTTGGCTTTCTGAACTAGTATATTTATGAACAGTTTGGCGGCAATATTTTTCCAACTTATGCTGTTTTCCCCCTGAGGTTTCCATATATATGTCAGACTATGTCATCTCCACTGTGATCATTAGATAGTAAAGTATGAGTCAGTTGTACAGATGTCAGTTTATTGCTGCATTACTTGTGAAGGTTTGTGGATTGGCTTGGACATTTTTGTAATTGTCAAGGTCTGCCATAGAGTGTTGGGTGACGTATTTTACGCACAGTACTTCCACAACATTGAGTTTAGTGGAAGATACCATGCCACTCAATTTGTGATAACTGAGACTGCAGAGTGATGAGGGTGGGTACTCAACTTAGCAATTGTTTGCCATTTTTTCCGGGAGTCTTGAGGAGAAAGTGCTGTGAAGAGAATATGTCAAGCATGTTGTATATTGAAACACTCTTTTATCCTGGGCTATTGTCCGTCTTCTTGATCAGTTCATAAAGTTGCAGTTTGGTGGGGAGGGGGGAGGGGCTACATGTTCGAGTCACAGTATATCAGTTTATCTGTTGTATGGTGTCACTGGTACAGTCGTAGCAGTTGATTGGTTAAACGGTGTCACTGTTACAGCCTAGCAGTTGATTCGTTGTACAGTGTAACTGTTACAACCTAGCAGTTCCTCTGTTAAGCGGTGTCACTGTTACAAACACCCTAGCAGTTGATCTCTTGTACCCATCTCGTGAAAAATTCTGCTTTTTGGGCCAAGTATATTTGATCAGCTTGCTAATGGTTTGCAACTGTTAAGTGAGCCGTGGTTGTCGATTTGCTCTCTCTTTTATCCAGATGGTCTGCTGTGCGGAGCTGAACCATACGCAGAGCAGTAGGTTGTTCCTCTGGAACTCTACTGCTGTAGGAAAATGAAATCGAGATCTCAGAAATTATGTGAAGCTATCCCACCTGATATTACCCATATGTGTGTCCTTTTATATATATGATAAGGTTTTAACTCCACTTTTTGCAAGAACTGAATTACACATATTACACATTTCCGACACAGATGCCTTGCACATTGTGTCAAAGGCTCGAGACAATGTGACTTGTATTTTTTTTTTCCAATTCGACATTAAACAAATAAGGTGTAAAGGCAATAGTATAACTGTAAGAGTGTGAACATTTGAATCCCATTTTCTCAAAACTATGCGTCATGGAGTTAAAGCCCTGTCATTTTGTTCAAGGGTTGGAATAGTAGATAATTTACAAGTTTATACACACCTCTATTTCTTGAAGAAGGAAAGAATCTCATGCCTGCTTAGGCTACTCTCTACTTTATTTTCTTCTATTCCTTATTGTGGATCAAAAAGTATTTTTCATTTTACAGAGACACGGGTCTGGTATTTTTTTTTCTCCTCTTTGTACGTGTGTGTGTTTACATTTCGTAGCCTGTTATGTCGTGTATAATATTACTATTCATTTTTTTTCCTCTTGTGTCCATAAGGTCAGCATTTCCAAGAATGACTTGCAGAGTTTGAGGACTCTAAAGGGAACTTGCCATTCTCTTTCTTTCCTTATGCAATAAACCTTGCCTTGTATTGCATAGAGAATTGTACATAATATATATATACATGATATATGATATAAATATATTGACATATAAAAATATCTGTTATATACGTTTGTATTATGATGGATTTTGGGTGTGTGTTATGAAATTTTCTTTTCCTGAGAATCCTTCCACTGTAGGGGACAAAAAAAACAACAACTCTTGTTATACCTGTTGTTGTTGTGTTCTGATATCACCGTGGTCACTAGGTCAAGTGAAAGGCATCGTGGTAAAATCAAGCGCTCGTCAAAATAATGAAATCAAAGAAACGTCATTTGCCAGTGTGGCAATTATTATCAAATTATTTTTTTTTAAATTTTTGGCACGACCCTTTTAATGTCCATTAAAAAATACATATCTGTGTGGATTTTTCTGGAAAAAAGTTGATTAAAGGTACAAAAAATGTAAATATTCAGTTTTAAAGGTTCTGAAGCTATCATGAAGTCGTGCACCAAACTGATGGCTGTTTTCTCACTAATTTTGTCTTTGAAACAAGGTAACCTTCACCTCACATTCAACCGCAAATATTTCAATTCTTCTATTTAATATAAGATAGATGAGGTATTTGTAAGCAAGACAAAGCTTTAAGACAACACCAGCTACTCCACATGTCCGAAAACTGACCTGCGTCTGATTTCACTGTGTTCATTTGTTTCTTCATTGTTACTGATACGATGAAGTTTGTGTGTGTGTTGTAAGCTGTGTGTGTAGTTTCAAGTGTGTTGTCCTCTTGTTTAATTTTCGGAGTGGTTCAGCGTCTTGTTTGGAAAATAAGACAATTTTGAAGTATATTCTGATGTAGTAAGTCTGTCATCTGGAAGAATCATTTCTTGAACAGATGTTTTTGTGTTTTAAGACATAAGTTGTTTTATTTGTGCTGTTTGCAGTAATGAGCCAAAGATTATTTTTAATCCTTGTGGTTTGAACTTTAATTTTGAAACTAAGTCCTCACAAAATTATCCTTTAAGGTTAGGATTTATTATAGATTGCAAATAGAGCTTGGAGTCTTATTTTTGCCCAGAAAGAAAAATATTTGGATGAACAGAAAGAAACAAATTTGGATGAACAGGGGGGATAAGTTTTGTTCTGGCAGAAAAACTTTTTGGATGAATTTTTTTGGTGGCCGGTTTCCATCATGTGTCACTGTTTATTAAGAGTTTGCCACACTGCTAGATGTTGCTGTCTTGCCATTTTTTGACTGTCTACATTCTACATTTGGTGTGCTCCATTAGCTCAGTTGGTGTCATGCAGGACTATGGAGTGGATGGCTCTTATTTGAATCCCAATAGGGTGGTGTGGTCTGTAGCTTGGCTTGTTTTTTTTTTGTTTTTTTGTGTGTGGAGTTTTTAATGCTGTGCCATCACAAGGCTAATATATAGTAAAAACCCTTGCCATCAAAGGCAAAGGCATTTTGGGGAAAATCCAAAGAAACTGGGTGGTAAACATTGCTGATCGGCGAGATGTGAAAACAAAGGGTTAAGGCTGTCAACCCATTTCACAAGGTCCTATCGGAGACAAACGTTTAGTTTGGAGGCTCTGCCTCTTAAAAAAACCTAAAAGGGGCTTTAAGTCGAAACAACAACAACAGCTTGCCACATTCATTCATTATTTCTTTGAGGATGTAATTTTCTTGTCACTTTCTTTTGCTTTTAGTCTTCGAGCCAATTTGTTATTCTATGTTACTCAAATTTGTGAACCGATTAAGAGGGGAAAAAACCCTGCGTTTTTTTCCATGCAGACTATTTTTGTATATTTCTAGTTTAGTTAACTTCCATTGTTATTTTGTCACTTTGGAGTTGATTTTTCTTTGGTTGTATTTTTGTTGCAGCTTTTTTGTTTATTTGAGCGCATATCCAGGATCTGTCGCATGCCCTATTTGCTTTTTGCAACTTTTATTACCCCAGCAAATGCTAGAACACAGCTCAAAACATTCTTGGCTTCCTGGGAAGCATACAGTGCAAAGTGCAAATGACATATGCCAAAAAACACCAACAAACTGACACGCTCTTTTGCTGTCTACTGTCTATAGCTGGGTACCCATTCCAATCTGGGTGAAGGGAGGAAAATTTGCGTCAAGTACCTTTCCCCGAAGACACTTGTAAGGTAGGGCCCCTGACAGAATGGTATAGTCCCCTGCAACCATAATATGGTGGAGAGTTAGAGAACCTAACCACTAGGACACCTGTACCTACAGACCAAGGTTGGGGGAGATGGTGACTGGATTTTGATGAAAAATGCATTTGATTTATTGTTTGCTGGAGTTTTCCTTTGAAGGTTTTTTTGTGCTTCTTTGACAGTTTAGACCTACACCACCTTTTTTAGTGAGTGGTTGGTGGTTGCTCTTTCATAATATAATGTATGGTTCGCTCTTTCTTTCCTAAACATCTGATGTCCTTATAAAATCTCTCTTCCTTATTTTACTCTTGCATTACTCTCTAGTAACACCTCTATTCTTTGGCATTAATACTAATATATACATATTTGTGTTGCAAGTACCGTAAAACTTTCATTAAAACTAAATTAAATGAAGACCTTTCTTTTTTGGTATTTTACATTGTCTTTGAATTTGAACAATTACTTACTGTCAGATTGTGTTGTATTTTGGTGTTTAGACAGAAATGATCACCAAAGTTCCTTTCATCTCGATCTTTTTTCAGTTAGTTTAGTCTTTGTTGTCATCTTTTTTTATTACCTGAATTACGTGGATTGGGGTGAAAAAATACACACTACTAGTACTAGTGCTATCAGTCTTTGGATTCAGTGTATGCCTGTTTAATTTTTACTTTACAGCTGTACTGTAAGGAATTTATATTATGCTTCTGCCCATAGTACAGTATATGTGTATTGTTTTGTATGAACGGTAGGCTAGGAATGACATGCTCGTGATTTCCGTTTGTATTTGCTGTTTACAGTTCGTCTTGATATTTTACATTTTTTCGTGATATTCTTGGAATATTAAAGGTTTATTCACATCTGGTGACTCCTGCCATTTAGTTGTGTGTGCACCGCAAGCTCAATCGATCAGTTTGTTTCTGATAGTGGCTGTTTAGAGAATATGATTTTAAATTACATCTCCGTTTCCATTGTTCTCCAGTGGAAAAGGGTGTCTTTTGAGAGGTCCCATATCTTGGGTAACTGGTTCTGTGTTGAAAGGGATGTGAGACTCCACCAGTATGAAAAGCGAAGACTTCATTCTAATGTAAAAAATAGGTCAACGCCATTTTCTCACATCGATTGGACATGAGGAACAAATTGATTCTCTCGTTTTCACTTTTGTTGGCCTGGAGTCGTACTACTCTGTTCCGTCTGCAATACATTATTTTTTCTTTCTTGTCCCCATTTATTTTCCATTATTTGTATTAAGAGTCAACTGTGTGTATAATTATGTATATTATTCAGCTTTGTTCCTTGTATAATAATAATGATGCTGTCTAGTTTTGTGTATGATGGTCTGGCAAGTTGCATGAAATTGACTGCTTTTGTGAGTTTTTTGTTGTTGTTGTTGTTGTTGTTGTTGTTGTTTTTTGGCCTCTTTTTTTGGAAGGGGTGTTGAATTTTTTTGTAAACCTGAACTAATTTGTGTGATGGGTGTGGGATAATGGTTTCGTGAATGTATGTATATAATATTATGTATATATATATATAGCCTGTCACATTGTCATGGTGGAGGTGTTACGCAATATCTTCTGGTCTGACCTTTAAATAATTACATTTTACGTTATGGTCCAGATGTGAACAATTAGTGTTTACATACAATACGTTTTATCTCGTGGTGAATAAACGCCGCGCATTACTCGCTTGTTCAGCCTTGAATCAACGACATCACATGTAATATTCAGTCTCGAAGAAACGAAATATTGTACCACATCATTTACTTTACTTTGATTCCTTTCTCCCCCCCCCCCCAATAAAAAAAAATTTTTGCCGGTAAAGTTACGGCAACTTCTTCCCCATCTCTTCTTCTGTCTGCCTCATTCTCGGGCTCAGAGTAACAGAAGATTTTTGGTAGTGTTCTTTCCATTCGATCAAATTTTTTTAACATAAAAAGTCAACTTATTTAATTCTTTTTTTTTCCTCCGGTTGTGCCCATGTTATCTCTTTTACTCTCCGTTTTTTGTTTTTAAAAAAAAAAATGTTTGGTTTGAAAGCTTTATTTATGTTGTGTCCTCTGTATCTGGCACTCACTCTCAGACAGTGGTCCATTGTTTCTACATCTGAAATCAGTAATGGTTAGATCAAATTTGTTCTTCTTTCTAATCACCACCATCATTTGTTTGGTCAGATTGTCATTCTAATCACCATCTTTAGTTCGGTCAAATTTTATTTTGTCTACTCGTTGTTGTTAGTTGTTTGTATGGTCAAATTTTCATACAATTATCACTCTTAGTTTTGTCCAATTTTTCCTCTAAACATTGTTACTAGTGTTATCAAATTGTTCGTCTTTTCATCATTGTTAGTTTGGTCAATTTTGTCTTCATTTAATCATCATCTTTAGTCACTTCAAATTTCTCTGCATCATCATCATAATAGTTATTAGTAGTATTGTCGTTAGTTGTTGGTTTGGTCAAGTTTTTCATCTTATCGTTATTGTTACTTTGGTTTAATCTTTCTTCATCTAACGTAGGTTAACCAGCATCTGTGGTTTTGTAGTTTGGCGCTTCACTTGGCATGCAAAAGAAGACGTAAGTTTTTATTTCTGTGTGGGGGGTGTTTTTGGATGAAGTGTCTCCTTGTTTGCAGGGTCGTTGTATCCCACTCTCCGCCCGCGCTGGTCCTGACAGGCAGGGTCGAAGCAGCCCAGTTTCTAAATGATCTGAAATAGTGTCGATGGATGCACAAAACACGGACAGTTTCAACGATAATTTATCATGTAAAGTTAGTCAGATTTGAAAGAGGCCACGGACAGGTTTGCCCCTTTTTGAGTATGTGGTTGACAGGTTTCCTGATGTAGTTTGCTCCCTCTGTCCTATCCAAAGATTTATGGTTCTTTATCTCGCCACATCTTTTATTATATGTTACTCTCAGGTAACACTTCTAATCTCGGCACTTATATGATCTTTTTGTTTTACAAATGCCGTAAAACTCGTTCTAAAACTAAAGCAAAACTTGCACTAAAACGTATTTTTGTGCATCTAGTCATCATTACAAGATTCTCAAAAATTTTTTTTACGGATGTCATCATCGTTTTACAAAAAATGTGAAATTTCAGAGCTTCGTTGCTTGCCAGTTTCTTTCAGTTTATTTTCACTTTGTTCCAGTCTATGTCAAATTTTCTGTAGATCTCACTCTTAATTTTTTGTCCAATTGGGCTTACAAGTGAACATTTCCAGATTTCTTTTGGTAACAAAATATGATCTAGCACACACATAGCGAGATCGGCTCGGCACTACCTGGAAATCTTTTTAGTTTTGAATTTCTTTCACTATGTACATGATTTAGATACAAAGAATATATATACGTGTTTAAGAAAAAACATTTGGACATTCTTAAAATCTGTTTGTTGTTGCATATTTCGCTATGTGTGTGCTAGACAGTGTGGTTATATACTTACAGATGTTCAGTATTTTACTGTAAAAATGGTGGTCAACTCTTACTTAACCGCTACTGTGCAAATGGTCATCCACACTCAGGAATAATGTACAAATTCAAATGACCATGTTGCACAAATAATTGAAGACTACAGGGGGGAAAAAAACTGGTGATGTCCAAACCAAGTCCTTTTCTTCAACTGCAGAGCTCAGTTAATGACATAGACAGAAAGATGACATCCTGCTACTTTAGAATTACAAAATTCTATCCGACGTTTTTCGCCGTTTTGAGTTATTAAGACCGTGAGGTCAGAAAGCAAATGTCCTTTCTGCTCTGTCAAAAATTGTAAGATTACACGAGGGTATTATCAAGATATTCAGAGAATCGTATTTAAAAAAGCTTGATGTGTTGTGAAACTCAAATTTTTTAAATGTCAAGATTTCTCAAAACTAAGTACTGAGCTGATAGAACTTTGTAATTCTAGGGTAGCGATCCGTCTAAAGTAATCATTAAAACTAAATAGATATTTCAAAAGTAGATCACAAAAACTTCTTAGAATTTTACACATGACACCCCTCCCCTCCCCCCCCTCCCCCCTCCCGAAAGTCCCTGAATCAAGGTTTTCAGTTTGTAAGAAAATGTGACATCGTGGATTTCCCTGAATCAAGGTTTTCAGTTTGTAAGAAAATGTGACATCGTGGATTTCCCTGAATCAAGGTTTTCAGTTTGTAAGAAAATGTGACATCGTGGATTTCCCTGAATCAAGGTTTTCAGTTTGTAAGAAAATGTGACATCGTGGATTTTCTCCCTGTAGTCCTCAGTTTATCAATTGGTAGATTTTCCCCCACAGGGTATTCATCTGTTATGTGTAAAGTTTTTCTATAGAGGCTGCCCCTCTGTATCTCTAGCTTTTTTCCCTTGGAGGAAGTAAAAAAGTTCTGGGAGCTCATGTGGAGCGATATTTATATTACGATACAATGTTTTTATTAATTATTAATGTTTTTAATGGTGTACCGACCGCTCTTGAAGTTTAAGTAAAAAGTTTGTAAGTTTTCTAAAGAGATGTACAGTCCTTCCAAGTATGATTTTTGTTGAGTTCCTAAAACTTTACCTTCTCTGTGGCTGCGGCCTAGTACTTTTAGAGACTAAGTGGGGATTTTTGTCTGATCAGGTTTGTCAGTGGGTGGTTGGCGGATGCTCTGTTGTGGTTTACTCTTTCTTTATTATCAAACATCTATTGTCCTTATCTGTCTTTTTTTTCTTTGTATTTTACTCTCTAAAAACACCTCACCTCATCTTTGAGTTTAACACTTGGGTGACCTTACGAAAACGAAACCAAAAGTATTGACATTGTTTTTCACCTGTCCTGTATGGTTGTGGTGGCTACCCTGGACACTTTCCTCCAGTGGGTTAGCGGAATAACCTTTGACCTCTGTACTGACATTTCCAGACATAGCAACGTATCTGACAAAATCAAGGTTTTTTTGGGTTTTTTTTCATTTTTTCTTTTATATTGGTTTGCTTCACACTAGTCTTTCCCCATATCCATTGTGTGTCAAAGGTAGGAGGAAATAGTGTTTTTTCAAATTGGTAAATTTACGCAAGTGACTGATCTTAGTCTCATTGTCAATACATCAGAGTAACATTATATTCCACCTGGCACACCCCATGTTTAAAAGCATACATAACGTCAATTGATATGTATTAAATTTGTTTTTGGGGAGGTTTTTTTGTTTTTTTCTCTCAAAATAATAAAACGTGCAGTTATGTCCCTCTGCCTTTGGGTTTATTTCTGAGCTTGTAGTGTTACTGCCGTTAATTCCTTGCCTTCAGATCAGAGATGGAAATCTGTATAATTAGCATTTTTCTCACTAGAATGTGTTCATGTAATATAGAGATCCATGTGTTCTGGAACCGTTCATATTCCTGTATATATTTTATTATTATATTATAGAAAGTATTTGTACGGTAAGCATTAGATTTTAAATGCTGAGTGAGAATCTCTGTTTATAACTCCACTCAAATGTAATAGTCTCAAAATTGTTCCATGATGCTTTTGTTTATGTAGTACTCCTCTTGATAGGTATAGTCTGGTGTGGGTTTTGCGCCTCTATATCGTTGGCCAACTGTTCAGATGTGGGCTACTTAACACAAAATTTTCAATGGAAAAAAAAACTTGCCTTTTCTTAATCTATCGTGTATTGACTGGCGTGCTTTTCATAAATATTTTGTTGAAATTCAAATTCTTAATGTTTGAAAAGCGAGAGAAAAGAAAAACATTGTGTGAGTACAAAAATTGTTACGAGAATAAGTTCTTTTTTTTTTTCTTTTTCCTTATCCCTATCCATACACCCTGGGATGATTTTGTACATCCGGTGTTGTATTCTTCACATTTTAGAATACTTCTAGTGATAAGATCTCTTTGAAACTTTCAGTATTTCTCAAAAAATAATTTTTTTACAGACTGCTATGCAAAGCGTAATGGATCGGATTAACGAGTAAATTTCCTCTTTGAAAGTGGTGGCACAGAGTTCCCCACGTTGTATGGATACGGTAGTAAAACACGATGTACGGGTAGGGTTAAAAATTTTGCTTTTTGGGCTTAGAACATTTGAACAGCTTGTTGACGACCTACTCTTTTAGGTAATTGAAGACAGGTAGGGGTAAGCATGTCCAAGTCGTGGGTTGGATATTCTGAATATCTTGCTTGCCGAAATTGGAGAAAAATGTGATGAAAAATTGAAATTGGCTGAAAGACCCAAGCTCTTAAAAGTGAGACTGAAACTGACTGACACTCTAGCATAATATGTCATTCAAGGACATTATATTATATTACAAGTGTGAAAGAACATTAGATCTACACGTATTGCTTCCAGCTGAATCAGGAATTATTCGTTTTAATTTTCAGGATGGTCAGTTTTATTCTTTATTAATCATCAACTTAACGACATTTTCCTCACAAGAATGTGTTTAATGTAGAAGAGAGATGTGTTCTAGAAGCATTCTTATATTCCTGTGTACAGAGAGGGCAAAAGTAGGTATGCCATAAGTATCACATTATTGTTATAATACTTCATTCAAGTTGTTAGTACATTAAATTAGTTACTATAAAATATGATTAATGACACTAAAAATAACTCCCCCCCCCCCCACACACACACAAAAGGCCAGCACATTTTATTTTGCTAATAGTTTTAATGAATTAAGTATTCTAACAATGATAGAATTACTGTGTACCTACTTTTTCACCTCCCTGTATATTGGGCCACATTGATTGTTAATTACTGGCCGAATCTGGCCCGCGGGGCCATAGTTAACCCACGCCTGGGGTAGGAGGATGTGAGAATGTGGAGGAGAGGGGATGTAAGAATGCGGTAGAACGGAACCAAGTAGGTATTGAGCCTTGAACTGCACTGTTTACTTTGTACTTTTTCCTTCCTCTGGTACCGGTGGTGGTAGGTGTCGCGGGGAAAAACGATGGTCTGTACGTCAGCTTGCTGCGAGTCGAGCGGCTTGGAGGACGGAGGAGGAGGGTCAGGTCGTGGGCTCTGATGAACCTTTGAAAAACTAACTTCCCAAAATACCCATGATCAGGAACATTTCTTTTGGGAAATTGGGCTGCGGTTATCTGCAGTGTTGCTGAGGCAGGAATAGCCCTTCTTTCCTGGGTATATATATATATATATATGCCAGCCACCCATCTCTCTCTCTCTCTCTCTCTCTCTCTCTTTTTCTCTCTCTCTCTCTCTCTCTTTTCTCTCTCTCTCTCTCTCCCCCTCCCTCCCCTTTTGCCATACATCCCCCCCCCACCTTTAGCTGTGCCGCTTTGACCAGTCAGGCTGGATTGCGTTGTGAGTGACCCTGGTTCAATTCCCACTGTTTATAAGTTAGTGTGAGAGGATGTTTAAATCAAGCTTAATAAATCGAAGAATAATTTTAAAGGCTCTCCACATACTTGGACCCGTTCTATTGTTGATGGACAGAGTTCCCAACCGGTCCATAACCATAGAAGTGTTGAAAGGTCTTTTAAACTTATACCTCTGTACTCTATCATCTTCTTACCTTTTCCAAAGTAATGTTTGTTATTAATCTCACTCCATAGAGAGCCAGTCCTGCTTTGGTCAGGCTGATCAATAAATGTTTCAACAACAGGGCAGCCATCTTCACTAGCACTCGTAAAATCGTAAGCCGAGAGGATATTAAAAGTTTTGTTGTTTATTCCGAGAGACCATTATATTGATATTATTAGCTACTTTGCTGCAAGGTTTTGAACATATCACTTTTCTAATGACAGTAGTGTTTCACTCAGCAAAAGAGCAAAATAATGGCTTTGTGTAACTTACCAAATCTTTCACTGCCATATGCTGTCCCCCCTCGCAGTTCTCACCATCAATTTGTTCATTCTTATGTAGATGAATTTTCAGTTCAAGAGAGGAAACGTGCAGACAGCTTGCGGTAGTACTATTTCACCCATTTCACTGTTGTAATTGGACGTTAAGACTGACAAAAAATGGAACAAAAAGTTTCTTGCCTGATTTGACAAATCGTCGAGTGGGTTAACGATTTACTACGTGGATTTGAGAGTTTTAGTTTTTTGTGGGTTTTTTTTTTTTTTACTTTGTTTTAGTGTGACGAATTTGAGGGGAAAATGGTGAGGGGAAAAAAGAGTAGGGGGGGGGGGTGTATTGTATTGGTGAGCATACGAATTCATTGTATGATATCCAGTCATTTTTTGTATTGTTATTCTCATTAGTCTGAGGAATTGTTTCAGATTTTCACTCTCGGTTTTGACTGTTATGAATTTCATGTCTGATATCTGTACTATGTACTATTACATGATGTGTTCTAATTGTGCATTGCGGTTTGATTTTGTTGGTGAACTGTCCCCCC
>NW_004797879.1:46073-47310 GCF_000002075.1 Aplysia californica | reverse complement strand
ATCAAAAGACCGCAACTCACCGACATGCATACCGCAAAAGAGCGCAACTTGCAACACTTGTACCTCAAAAGAGCGCAAATTACAGACATGTATACTACCTCAAAAGAGCGCAAATTACAGACATGTATACTACCTCAAAAGAGCGCAACTCGCTGGCACTTGCACCTGAGACGAGTCTGTATGAAAGGCCATCTTCGATCTCTCTTACCTAAGCTCTCCGTTCAAAGTGACCTAAGTACACAATCCAAAATCTGTAATTTCCACATGGGACCGGCAAGGTTTTGAAAAATTACAAGCTCTAGAATTGTCAAAAAAGTACAGACACTGGAAAATGGACCAAACTCATTCTTAGCTCTTTCTTCTCTACCGGCCGTAAGTGGAATTGAAGAGATACACGTACAAGGAACCCAGTAATAAACATTTTTATAATGGCAGCAACACTTTAGATGTGTGTAACTCTAACCGCAGATGACTAAATTTTTATCAAAAAGGGAAATAGTGTCATTAAATAAATAAAAAATAAAAAAATGAAAAAATACTTTTTTTTAAAGTAAAAAAAAAAACAGGGGAACAATTCTGACCAAAATAAGGTCAGGTCAGCTTTTTCCGCGTTGACTTCCGCTCGTGCGTGGTTATTTGGGCCCAAACAAACAAACAAACAAACAAACAAACAAACAAACAAGCGAACAAACAAATAAACAAGTAAACAAACAAACAAACCAAACAACGTTCTGTTGTTCACGTTTAACAACAGAGTCGAAAACGCTTTCGCCTCCACTTTCTGCCCCCACCCCGGCTCCTGACTCTTTCCGTAGCCTTTCTACTGCTACTCCTTGGCTTCTTCTTACTGCTCTCTTGCAGCCACACCCCTGATCTTATGGTAGGTTAGATCTAACTTCTAGCCTTCTCAGACAAGGTCAAACAATCTTGGAGGTCCCGTGTGCAAGTTGCGCACGTTACAAAAGATTCCTTTGTAGGTCCAAAATCGATACGAGTACGGTAGGCTTCGGCCGGCACCTGTCAAAATTCAAAATTACTCCCTAACAAACAGAAAATATGTGTCACATGACCTTATGCAATTGCGAGCGCTGTAAAACACTGACAAAAACAAAAAGTCAGATACGTTTTGATGTCGAGGGTCACAGCAAACGGGATTAAGAGGACATAGGTGGGGGGGGTACATTTATCCTTTGAGAGAGACATAGCAGGGAGAGGGCGGGAGAGATGGAGAGAGAGA
>NW_004797879.1:43626-44861 GCF_000002075.1 Aplysia californica | reverse complement strand
CTGTCCGTAGTGGGCACCCCGTATAAGAGAAATCAAAGGATAGGCCTACTGGCACCTGTAGTGTAGCGGTAAAGCGCTTCTCCGTCGCTTATATTATTAGGAGGTAGGTGGTTGGCAGGTGCTCTGGTGTGGTTTGCTTCTTTTTTTCCTATCAAACATCTATCATCTTTATCTCACCCCCTTCTTCTTTGTGTTTGTTACTCTCTTGTAACACCTCAAATCTTCGGCACTTATATGACCCTATTGTGTTTCAAGTGCCGTTAAACTTTTGCGAAAACTAAAACTAAACACATGGGAGTAGGAGACCCGAGTTCGATTCTCGGCTGAGGATTTTAAAAAACGGAAGAAGAATATTATTAGTTTTTCGGTTGGGGTGTTGTATGCCTCTCAGCAGCTCGCCTCCTAAACGACCCAAACTGTGTCTACGTGAGAGAACAAGTACAAAATAAGGTCTGCACTCAGATAAAAAAGTTTCCGTGTCCTAAAACTGATCACTCATTTTTCAAGCGAAGAACTATGACATTATTTTATTATTTTGACATTATACTACGTTATATTTATTGTTATTTGTTCATGTGCCAAGAGCAGAAAATCAAGTTCTATCACAAGTTGCTTGTGTCCTGAGGCGTTAAACTATCACCTTCTCGCGTGTGAGCTCATGTGGGGGCAAACCAAGCGGTCTGACAAGTTGTTTTCCCCCCCTCTTCTTCACGTGCTTGTCAAGGTCTTGATTTCCTCGTAGGGTATCTGGACTGTGACTCTTCAAGTGGTTAGAGGGCGCCACTGGAATGCCCTGCTTCTTTTCTTTCCTTCTGTTGTTCTTTTTTTTTTGCCTGTCTGCCTGCTTGTCTGTCTGCCTGCCTGTTTGTTTATCTGTCTGTCTGTCTGTCTTTCTGTCTGTCTGTCTTGCATTTTCGGTAGGTAGTTGGAGCGCACCGCTGGTGGGTCCTGCTTCTTTTCTTTCCTTCTGTTGTTTCTGTCTGTTTCACGTTTAAAGTGGACGGTTGGAGGGCGTCTGCACTGGTAGGTTCTATTTCTGTCTGTCTGTGTGTGTGTGTGTGTCTGTCTGTCTGTCTGTCTTAGCCGCCACTGCTAGATACTACATACTTTTTTTTCCTTCCGTTGTTTCTGTCTGTCTGTCTTATATTTTCCATAGAGAGATATCAGCTGTCGTTCGAAAACATGCACACACGCGCGCGAGCGCTCACAAACATGCCTACAAATACACACACACA
>NW_004797879.1:41183-42613 GCF_000002075.1 Aplysia californica | reverse complement strand
CCATGCTTTTGAGCCCAGGAGGCGAGCGGGGCGGAATCGAAGGCTGGGGAGAGAGAGCGTGAGGAGAGAGGGAGAGAAAGAGGGAGGCAAGGGTGAGAGAGAGGCACGAGAGAGAGAGCGAGAGAGAGCGAGAGAGAGAGCGAGAGAGAGAGCGAGAGAGAGAGAGAGAGAGAGAGAGAGAGAGGGTTGACGCTGGACGATCGACGAGGTGTAAACCCCCAACCACGACCGACCGACTTTCTCATCTCACTTCGGCCAGTAACGGCTTGTAACTTGTAGGATAACCCACGGCTTTCACTCACAGCGCGGTAAGAACATAGATTCTAGATTTTTAGATCTAACACACACACGTGTGTTTACTTTAGCTGTTATTTTATTCGCTGCATGCAGTGTGTTGTTTATGCTGACTGTTGT
The DNA here is from genome assembly GCF_000002075.1 of Aplysia californica. Taxonomy (NCBI): domain Eukaryota; kingdom Metazoa; phylum Mollusca; class Gastropoda; order Aplysiida; family Aplysiidae; genus Aplysia; species Aplysia californica. Next base: position 42,199 of record NW_004797879.1, on the reverse strand, counting down.
TACAATACCGGCGGCTTTTCCTCTTTAGCACACAGTCAGCTTTGCCATTCAAATTTCAAGCATCCCAAACGTTACCTACAATAATAACACCGCTAATGTTAGAGCGAAATAAATATACCATATACATATGAGTGGAACTAAGTGATCCTAGCAGTTTTCACACAGTTTGATGGTAGATAGATCTAGATCTAGATCTACATGAATTTACTGAGGTTTTGTAATTATTGTTATTATCATTTTATTTTGTTTTAATTACTGTAAACAACTGGGTGATACTATGGAACAGCTAGACTGGTATACTGTATATATGACTACTAATCGAGTTAAAAGCAGCACTTTTTAAATGGTAAATAATTATTCTAGATCTAGATATCTCGTCCCCTTTGGCACAGAGGCTAATTTACATCAGTTCGGGAGCGAAATGCCTCGACCACCCTGTCTGTCAGACTGAGTGGGCGACAAAATCTCTGCAAACTTGTAGAAATACGGTACTCAAGAAAGACAATTTCCCTTTACCAGAATAACCCCCCCCCCCCCGGGGGTGGTGCTACTGACGGAAGTGTCGTTAGGCCATTCCCAAAGGGGGAACATTAACCATGTTCGTATGCACAGAGGAATTGTAATTGTAAATGGGCTGATTCATCTATGTCATGGTCATAGCTGTGCCTGGAATGCAACAGGGAACTGCTCCTTTTTCTTTCCCAATCCTTACTCTTGTCAACTTCCCTGAGCTACTTCTTTTGTATGTTTGTCGCACTCTTGTGACCCGCTATTTCCGTGGTGCCTTGCTAGTCGAAGCAGACATTGTGCTGTTGAAGCTAGGGAGGTGAGTAGAGTAAGCCTACGATTCCCTGTAAGGACTTCCCTGTTGACATCCACCCCTTGGCGCTCTTATCTTATGTACTTGCGACTTGCGAGCGCCGTAAAAACTCTACTAAAACTGAACTTAAACGAAATGCCCGAATCAAACTCACGTTTTTTGCTTGCAGAGGAAAGGAGCCTGTATATATATATAT
>NW_004797879.1:38109-39522 GCF_000002075.1 Aplysia californica | reverse complement strand
ACACACACACACACACACACACACACACACACACACACACACACACACACATATATATTATGTACCAGCAGAATTACTGACAAGTTCACTCGTTAAATGTGTAGCATTAAACCTTCTTGTTCGTTTATTTCTATGCCGGATTAACGTGTGCGTGGATGTGTGGCGAACGATGTTTGCACACACACTTTTAATGCTGGTATCAGCTGTGGCTTTGAATGTCATTTAGATTGGTTTTTGATATTGCAAGAACGCAATCTTTTCTGCTTTATTCTCGTGTTTCTAGATAGGGTCTAGTCTAAATGTAGGGGTATAATATATTGCTTTAATATTATTTGTGGTGTTGAGAGAAAATCAGCACTCGTCAAAATAGTTTAAATCGAAGAAACCGACATAAGAAATTTTATGAGGGGACAGCCCAGCACTTATAATGTCCTCTTACAACAACAGTTCTCTGTGGACTTATTAATTAAACGTCGATGAAAGGCACTAAAATGTACAATTTGCAGTTTCAAAGGACACTCAAGCTATAGAAGGTACCAAGCTTTGATGGCCATATTTTCTCGCTTATTTTCCTCTATCACCAAGCTTCTCCCTCCTCCTTCAATCGCAAATATCTCGACAGACTTTTGTTCAAGAAAGATGAGCACTTTTTCACACCCATTCTCCAAAATAAAAAAAGACAAAAACAAACAAACAAGCAAACAAACAAATAAACAACCCCCCCCCTCCAAAAAACACCCAACAACAACAACAAAACAACAACAACAAACCACACACCATAAAATCCAAGGCAAATTAACAAGCTTTAAGTTTAAGATACCATAGTAGTTCATGTGTCCAGAATCTGACGAGCGCCCCAGCCCCATTCTACAATGTACCACATCGTGATACATAATGTTATTTTGATAGTTTAAGATTTTAATAACGCTGAAAACACACAAAGCCCAGCTTTTTTACCAATGCTTGGAATTTTCACCCAGCTTTTAAAAGTCTCTTTCTCTTGCTAGTTTTCCTCACCTTCTTTTTCTTCCTCGTTCTGGATGGCAGCAGCCAGACAGTCCGTCCTACATTCGCGCAAAAAAAAAAAATGCAGCCCGATTCAAATCTGAGAGACTGCCATTATAGAGCTTTCTCTCAGGGGGAATCACAATCTGCCACGTCTCTGTGTACGAAGGGTGGCGTAGCGCGGGCAGTGCTGAAGAATGTGGTTGTCATCCTCTTGGTCGTGTCCACATTCACAGATCGCGGACTCTCCCACTTAAAATTTAGTGTGCACATGGTGTTTGAGTCGGTTGTGGCCACAACGGAGTCGAAAGATTGTGACCTGGTCTGCTCTATTTAGCAAGTAGTAGGGGTCACGTCTGTTGTGTTTGGGGTGGGATATTTGTTTTCTCACCAATAAAGCCTTTCTAC
>NW_004797879.1:33750-35651 GCF_000002075.1 Aplysia californica | reverse complement strand
CACACACACAAAAGCTCACCAAAAAAAAAATAAAAAAATCAGTAACAATTTCATAGAGTTCGGAAAAGTGTCGATTTACTCGATTAAATTATTTTCATGAGCGCGTGATTTCACCACGATGCCCAACATTTATATTTGGGGTGCAGCCAGGGTGTGTGTAAAGAAACAGTTTTGCCAGCCAGACCTCGGTGCATTATCAGCTGTGGGTGTTGCTTTATGCTAAGGTGCACATATGTGGGGAAACATGTGACCCTTCTGAAATAAAATAGTTTTATTCTGTCGTGCAAGCCCTTGCAATTTAAAAGCATCTGACGGATTCAAATCACCCCCCTAAAAAAACCCCAACCAAACAACCAACCAACCAACCAACCAACCAAACAAACAAACAAACAAACAAACAAACAAACAAACAAACAAACAAACAAACCCCACAAAAAAACAACAACACCGTGCCCAAAAAACAATAACAAAAAACAAAGGAAAAAAGCAAGAAAAACACCCGCCACCCAAACACTTACACACACACACACACACACACACACACACACACACACACACACTCACTTACACACACACACACTTACACACACACTTACACACAAATACGCACATTCACAAACTAAACAAAAACTGCAAAACACACACACACAGACACACACAGATATTTTTTATTGGATCAATTATAAATGAAATAATTGAACAAATACACACGAATAATAAATAAGTAATGATAATTTAAAAGAAAAAAAACAACAACAACAACCAATATATATACATTTTTTAAACAATCTCCGTGACTTGAATGGAAACAGACGAATAATGGCACTTGCTTTTGTGGTTCTTTGACATTGTGGTCAGTGGTCATGGTCAAGATGCAGCAAGGAGAAGAACGTTTGTTTTTTAAAAGTCTGCATGCACTGAAGTTTATCCACTCAGTCGTCGATTATTTTATTTGTTGTTTGTGCAAAAAATCTAACACCGTGACACGCAATATTTTGTTTTAATCAACCGCTTTGCTACTTCATGTCTTTAGTCGGTTATACATCGGGGTGACTAAGAGCCTTAATTTTCTGACCCCTTAAGTCTACGCGTCCACCAAAATAAGATCACCTCCAGGCCATGCTAATGTACGAGGTTTTTTCATGGTGTAGAACCGACTCAAAAAGATCCGCGCCCACCGACGTCAGACCAGCTAAACCTATTTTTAGCCCAGTGTGTTATGATTACGAGAACAACAGACAGCACTGATCTAAAATTTTGACCAAAAAATCCTCCTTTCATGTTAGAAATAAATTCGAACAACCCAACAACGGCCGGCAGATTGCTGCATGCTGAAACCAAATAAATAAATTTCTTGTCCCTGTAAAGTTTAGTCTAATCTTTCTCCGGTCTAATCCTCTGGGGTCAACTTGGCCCTAGGCTTTCTCAGATTTGAGAAAGCCTAAGCTTGGCCTTATCCCAAGGGCGACCTTATCGTAATTGTATCAGTAAGGGCGTAACTCATGTGTGAGGCAGCGTGGTGGAATCAGGCTCTCGTCAATTTTGGGGCATGTAGAGTTATTGGTATTATCTTAAAGCTTGTTCACTTGTCTTTATTTGGATTTAAAAAATGTCCATTTATCTTGAAAACAAGTCTGATATGCGAATGAAAGAGGTAGGGGCACAGAATTCTACACTTATAAGTGTAGAATTCTCTTGGTAGGGGTCACCTGTTTTCAGAGGTAAAATTAGTGAAAAAATGGCCGCCTAAGATTTATTGTGTCCTTAGCTTAAGAGTCCGTGGTAACTGAAAAATTTACATTTTTGGTGCCTTTTTAAAGAAAAATCAGGGGGCTCTCGTGGCCTAGAGGTTAAGGTGTTGGCCTCTCATTGAAAGGTCCCGGGTTCGATTCCGGGTAGCG
>NW_004797879.1:29918-31253 GCF_000002075.1 Aplysia californica | reverse complement strand
GCGAATATTGCTCACCTACAACCCTGTATAAGCCAGCGTTTTTCAGCCATGTTTCATTACAACACGATGGTCCAACGACGCTCGCTGCCTGACGTCGACAGAGGACGAGCCCTTGCCTGGCTCCAAGATGGCTCCACGTTCCCAGTCGTTGCACATCGACTTGGGGTGTCCCCATCAGTCATATAGAGGCTGCAAGAACGATGGCGAGCGACCGGAAGGGTCAACAAAGGGCAGGCCTCGACCAGGGCGTCATGTTTGACCAACGACAGCATCGACCGATTCATCGTCAGACTGGCCGTGAAGTCACAAACCACAAACCACAACTGCAAACGGCACCAGGGACCAACTACGGGTGACAGCCAATGTCCACAAGAGCAAGGACACGGCAAGGAACTGTATCCGTAGAGCCAAATTCGCTTTTCGTGTCCCTGCCAGGCGCCCAAGGCACACGCCGCCCCACAAAGCAGCTCGCCGGGCGTGGTCTGCTGGCTGTTCACAGTGGACACGACGTCAGTGGGACCAGGTAGTCTTCTTGGACGAATCCAGATTCAACCTGCTTCACCCAGACAGGCGAGCCCACGTCTGGAGGCGCTGTGGAGAGCTGTTCCACCCTGAGTGCATCCAGCAGGTGGCGCCCTACGGTGGAGGGTCCGTTCTGGTGTTGGGAGGCTTCTCAGCTCACCACAAGACCCACGGTACCATATACAGGGCAATTTGACCGTCGCAAGGTACAGAGAAGAAATCCAGCGTCCCCTTGGTGTTCCTCTCCTGCAGCAGATTAGACCCCAGGCTGAACTGCAGGAAGGCAACGCCACGCCACATCGCGCACGCATCGTAGGGGACTTCCTGCAGCAGTGAGCCGTCACCCGCATGGACTGACCAGCTTGTAGTCCGGATTTGAACCCAATAGAGAACATTTGGGATCACATTGAACGATGGATAAGGGACAACCACCGCCCTGCACAAAGCCTTCAACAACTCTTGGGCTGCCTCGTCCAGGAGTGACAGAACCTACCGCGACAAGTTCCCCGAAGGCATACTCTGTCCATGCGTCGACGCTGTGCCGAGTCTTTAATCAAACGGAGTGGCTACCCCCACTATTGACAATGTTCATGAAGAACTATAGCTGTTCAGACTTTGGAAATTTGACCAGTGTGACTTAAACTCATTTTACATGAAGTTCTCGTTTTCGTTGAAATCTGAAATCGTACACATTTAATCTAAAGAGTCGAAAGCATTTTTTTGGAAAAAAATGAATACATTCGGTTAAACTGTTCTTCAGTTATGTTTCTTTGAATTTTTGTTCCTTGACTTTTTTGTGCGAGTTTATATATA
>NW_004797879.1:23139-25261 GCF_000002075.1 Aplysia californica | reverse complement strand
AAAAAAAAAGAAAGAAAAGAAAAGCAAATGTCAGATAGAACTTTGTCATTCTGAGGTTGCGATACGTTAAGATTCTTTAACCTAAATCTGCTCAGATGGTCTCACTGCCACTTAACTTTTAATTTTTCATCTGTCATAAATTTATTGAATATCAAGGACTGTAAGGACGCACCATAGGCTCAATTGGTATCATGCTGGACTTTGGAGCAGATGGCTCTGGTTTGAATCTCCGTCAAGATATTTTGAACTTGTGTTATTTTGTGTAGTCATCAAGACTCTCCACTCATCTGGCTTGGTTCTATCGAAAATGGACGTTAATTTGGCATGTTCCGTCAACTAAATAGTCACTTTTAAGGACAGGCGGGCCAACCCAGATTTCGGGGGTTTCCAGAAATTTTGACCAATACCAAAAGTGGGCATTGCCCTATCTATCATAGGGGTGGTTTCATTGGTGTGTATATGTGTTTGGTTATAGAGAAAACTCTCCTGGCCTTTTAAAGAAACTGAACAAAGGGCAAAAATTTTACCTTAAATTTTCTCAAAACAGCATTTTTTCGGAATAGCCCCTTCCTTCTGCTTAAAAACGACCAAATAACCTTGTAGTGTTGAATGAGGCGTTTAACTTAAACAACGTCAATGTGATGACTGCATGCTTTTTTCGTATTGTCTTAAACGGTTGAACTTGCTCCAACGACCACTTGTCCAAGATTCCCCGCCTCCATTCCCCTTGCACTTTATATTCTACTAGCTGGGCCCCCCTATGAAAGGATTAATAGGTGCATTAACATCAACTAAAAGTCATTGGCCTACTCTATTTACACTCTACTGGAACGGAGCAACAAATCTTGAGAGAAAAGTGACACACTTGTTTCCGAGTTGCCAAATATATAAACAGATGTATAGATTGATTCACTATTCCGCTTTCGTGGTTGTACACTCCAGAATTTCAAAGGTGTGGAATGAGCGCGCGCGGCTAGTGAACGGAAACCTCACTTGTTTACAATGGCGTCTTAGGAGACGGACTTTCCCAAGATAAGAATTTGTATTGACGAAACAAAGCATTTTGAAAAAAATTGGAGAAAGCTGTTTGCGAGGATTTTTAAAAGTTAGGTCCTAGCCACATGGAAGCTGTGGACGCCTGCAAAGTTTCGAAGGTGTGGGTTAGGTAATAAGGGAGGAGTTTCTGCACAAAGCCCCCCAAGTCCCCTTTTATATTATACACAGAAAATCGAAAATGGACGTTAATTTGGGATGTGGCCCCAACTAAATAACCTTCCAGTGTTGAATGAGGCGTTTAACTTAAACAACGTCGGTGTGATGACTGCAGGCTTTTTTCGTATTGTCTTAAACAGTTGAACCAGCTCCAACAACGATCACATATCCAAGACTCCACGCTCCCATTCCCCTTGCACTTATTAATATTCTATATTCTAAAGTGCAGATGGTTGGCAGGTGTCCTGGTGTAGTTTGGTTTCTTCTTTTTCTTTATCAATCATCTATCGTTCAGATTTTCTCCTCCTTCTTTTTTTGTTCTTCAGCCCCCATATGACCGTAATGTGTTTTGCAAGTGTTGTAAAACTCGGTACTACTTAACAAAGTGGGTCCCGTTTGGTTACATGGTGGCCATCATGGATATTACAGTAAATAATTGCCTATTCTATTTTAAAAAATAATAATTTGGCATACTTACGCTCATTCACAAGGCGCAATTTTACAGGCGGGAACTAACTTTTTTTCTGCCAACCATTCCATGTTAATTTTGCGAAAAAACATAATTAAATCTAATAAAGAAAAAGAGAATTACGTATCCGTCATGGCTGCAAAGCCTAAACAGACGGGACCCACATTCTTAAGAAGTACCCAAAACTCATTATATTTATACTGATATTTAAAAAATCCCCGTCAAAGGGGAACACATGTCTAAGACGACCTCTTTTGTCCTCGACAATGAGATGTCGTCCTGTGCATGTGCAAGTTCGACTGTAGTTTAGAAAAAAAAGCAGTTGTTTATGGAACAAATGCACATGGTCCAGTTGAGATGAAGAGGCAGCACTTGAGAGTGTTCATGCGGCGAGATAGGCTAGCCATGGACACTGCTGTGGTGTGTGTGTGTGTGTGTGTG
>NW_004797879.1:21523-23039 GCF_000002075.1 Aplysia californica | reverse complement strand
CAACAACAACAACAACAACAACAACAACAACAACAACAACAACAACAACAACATCAACAACATCAACAACAATGTATCTCAAGCGACAACTGCAAAAAGAACGTTGTCCGAAAAAGTCTGTCATCAAAGTAAAATTTAGCTGGAAAGCGCTACTTCAGAATTACAACGTTCTATTAGCTAAACATCTTGTTTTTGAGAATTTTCATGTAAAATTTTTTGAGTTCCACAGTATGTCAAGCCTTTTCGAATGCAATTCTTTGAATATCTTGATAACGACTCCGAATATTCTTGGGATTTTGATAGAGCAGATAGAACTTTTGGTTTCTAACCACATGATATTAATAACTCAAACTGGCCAATAAAGTGAAAAAAATGTCAGATAGACCTTTGTAATTCTGAGATTGCGATACGTTAAGATTCTTTTACTTAAATCATGCTCAGATGGTCTAATTGTGGCTTAGATTTTAATTTTGGAAAAATCTGTCATAAATTAATTGAATATCAAGGACTGTAAGGACACACCATAGGCCCAGTTGGTATCATGCTGGATTTTTGAGCGGATGGCTCTGGTTTGAGTCCCCATCAAGCTATTTTGAATTTGTGTTCTTTTGTGTAGTCATCAAGACTCTCCTCCCATCTGGCTCGGTTCTTTCGAAAATGGACGTTAATTTGGGATGTTCCGCCAACTAAATAGTCACTTTTAAGGACAGGCGGGCTAACCCAGATTTCGGGGGTTTCCAGAAATCTTGACCAATACCAAAAGTGGGCATTGCCCTTCCTATCATAGGAGAAATTTGGTTTTATTGATGTGTATATGTGTTTGGTTATAGAGAAAACTCACCTGGTCTTTTTAAGAAACTGAACAAAGGGCAAAAACTTTACCTTAAATTTTCTCAAAACAGCATTTCTCGGGATAGCCCCTTCCTTCTGCTTAAAAGCGACCAAATAACCTTGTAGTGTTGAATGAGGCGTTTAACTTAAACAACGTCAATGTGATGACTGCGGGCTTTTTTCGTATTTTCTTAAACAATTGAACCCGCTCCAACAACCACCAGCAGTCCAAGACTCCCCGCCACCATTTCCCTTGCACTTACTATTCTATATTCTAAAGTGCGGATGGTTGGCAGGTGCCCTGGTGTGGTTATTTTTTCTTTCCTATCAATCATATTATATTATTCAGTTTTTTTCCTCCTTTTTTGTGTACTCTTTAGTAGCACCTCTGTTCTTCAGCACCATATGACCTTATTGTGTTTAGCAAGTGTTGTAAAACTCGGTACTACGTAAGAATGTGGGTCCCGTTCGGTTGCATAATATGGTGGCCATGATGGATATTACAGTAAATAATTGCCGATCTTATTAATACAGAAAATAATAATTTGGCATACTTACGCTCATTCAGAAGGCGCAACTTTACAGGCGGGAACTAACTTTTTTTTCTGCCAACCATTCAATGTTAATGTTGCGAAAAAACATAATTAAATCTAATAAAGAAAAAGATAATTACGTATCCGTCATG
>NW_004797879.1:18695-19804 GCF_000002075.1 Aplysia californica | reverse complement strand
AAAAAAAAAAAAATCACCAAAAACAACCAAACCAAAAACAACAGACAAAAGCCCAGTTATCAAGCCATATAAAATAAAATATAAGTGGACTTTAACAAAATGTATTAAATGATAAGAAAACACTTCCCATTTATCATCAGTTAAACAAAAGTATTTACCATGTATAAAGTTGGTCCACATTCAGTCAATGTTAACATTGTGAAGAGCAAAAAATTTAAAAAAAAAAGAAGAAGAAATAACACTCTCTTTAGAGCAGAGTTTGTAATTTCTTATTACCTTACAAAGTATTCCTTCACATTTTAGGACTACTTTTGCGTGCAAGCTCCCAGTGCTCAACGCGCGGGAAGGACTCGGCCAGTCACAATTAGGCTAATCCTTCCCAGTATCTCTTGTCATGCATAATAAGGAATTCTATTTCGAATTCTGTAACAGGAAAAATATTTCATGAATTTGATAAAATCATGGCTTGGAAAGGTAAAATAAGATTGCTCTTGAAAAGTATTCACCTCTTAAAAGTTCTCTCTGACTGATCTGCAACAGGGAACTGCTGCTTTTCCTTTCCTGATCCACTATTGTCATTTTCCTCTACTTCTTTTGTATGTTTGTCACTCTCTTGTGACCTGCTATTTTGGGGTGCCTTGATAGTCGAAGCAGACCTTGTGCTGTTGAAGCTAGAGAGGTGAGCAGTCTACGTCTAATTCCCTGTAAAGACTTCTCTGTTGAAACCCTCCCCTTGGCGTTCATATGACCGTATGCAGTTGCGAGCGCCGTAAAACCCTCTGTTATAAAAAAAAAGAAAAAACACACTTAGCAAAACAAAGAAAGGAAAAGCTTGGTCCTTTCACTCCAAAGCGTACAATGGGGTTTCGAGTCCTCCATATATTGCCGAATCGTCCTGACTTTCCCCTACAAATTTATGATCGATCCAGATCACATGCTATTGATCTTGTTGTCCTCTCCGTTCTCTGGATCGGTAGTTCTTAATCTTGTTGGAGGTGGCCAACTGAATCACACAGGTTTCATAAATGTGTGCTGTCACCGAATCTTTCCACTGGGGTGAACAGGATGGACACACACGCACACACACACACACACACACACACGCACAC
>NW_004797879.1:15505-16594 GCF_000002075.1 Aplysia californica | reverse complement strand
CAGACATACATACACACACATCCAAACACATATATGCACACACGACTCCTCGTGGTATTAGTATCAGATTAAGTAGATAGAAGTAAAGTAATGATTACATATTTCAGATGCCCCATGAGCTGTTGCGACATGTTTCTAGTAATGTTTCATTATAACTGGGCACAGATAACGTGAACACGAAAAACTGAAAATCGTGGATAGATCGTGTAATTTGCCATTTTCCGACTGATATCTCTATAATTTTTTACTTGAATTACTTGAATCTAGAACTGGGGTCTTAGGAAGACGGGAAAAAACAAGCAAAAAAATAAAAATAAAAACAAATCATAAAGGGACAACAAATGTAAAAGAATATATGTATATACAAGAAAAAAATTAATGGAACCAGCTCCAGGGACCACCTGTCCAAGACGATCACCTGAACAAATGGCGACTTGCCATTCTTCCCCTTGCGTTTTAAAAATATTTTGATGAAATTTCCTCAATGTCCACCAGTTCTAAACCTTCACTTTTTCTTGACATTGGACAAATTTAACTGTAATTCGAGCCCTCTCATGACTTAAATGGAACTTCATAATAAACCTTCCGTCTTTCCAATTTGTCTCCCCCCCCCCCGGTAGCCTAACCACTAAGCTACCGGCGCCCGCATTACCCTTATGGAGGGACAAAGGCTATTGAATCCCCCCCCCCCTATCCAAAACAAAAAATAAAAATAAAACATTTTAATGGGATAACATCCCTAATTGACTGGTGCTCGTTCCGCTGGGTTGCAAATGGATGAACAGCTTCCCTCTTTGAGATCCACAAAGAGCAAATAATTCCATCAAATTCAAATTTTCATTAAACATCCAGAGAGCTGAATCTTGCAATCTCAGTTTGAGGAAGGAAATGTCTATCCCCCCTCCCCTCTCCCCCAAATCACTTTCCCTGAAAAGAGATTAAGGAAAAAGCCAACAAGACAAACTAAAATAGCTCCTCCCCATCTCCCCCCCCCCATGGAAAAAGAAAGAATCAAAAGATAAAGAAAAAAGAATAGATCACAAAGTATAATAATAATAATGATAATAATAATGATAATAATAATAATAA
>NW_004797879.1:13513-14821 GCF_000002075.1 Aplysia californica | reverse complement strand
CCCCTCCCCCCGACACCTTGCAATATCAAAGGACAAAAAAAGTAAAGTCGAATAATAGTAATTAATGATCTGAGATGCTTATAAATACGCAAGTCAAGTATCAGTAATAGTACGTTCTTTTCCACAAGCTGAAAAACTGATTTCTTTCACATGTTGTATTCATAGCCCAAGGTATGTTTGTTTCAAGTTGTGATGTATCTCAATATTTTCACTTTAAACCTATCTTCAAGGAGAGAGCTGGGATTGGCTCAGGAGTAGAAGGTAAAGAAAAAAAAATGAAGAGTGGTCGGGTTGATGATGATCGGATGGAGGTCATGGTTCATGTTCAATGTGTCACTGATATCATGGTTCCTGGTTGGCATGTGGGCTCTCTGGTTGGTTGCTCATTCTGCTCTATCCAACATCCAACATCCTTATAAATCTTTCCTTCTTTTCTTTGTATGTTAATCTTTAGTAACACCGCTAGTCTTTGGCCTTTATACTTTATATGATATTTTTGCGTTGCAAGTGTCATAAACCTCTAACTAAAACTAAACTAAAATATCTATGCGTGTCACTTATGTCATGGTTCATGTCCCATGTGTGTCACTGATGTGAAAGGTTAATTTTCTATGCATAATTGAGACCATGGCTCACTTTTTCTGTGCAGGTGACGGTCTCATCACGGAGGAAGAGCTGATCAGGTTCTACAGGGAGATGGTCAAAGTGGAAGACCCAGCTCTTGAGGGACACACGAAGGAAGCCTATAAAGACATGACAGATGTAAGCGTAGTGGTCTGTTTGTCTCAGTTACAGCTCTGTATGAGATGTGGGTAAAAAGCCACTTCGGATTGCGTGGCATCCAAAAGTCGACATCTTGGCCTTGCAAAATCCTGAAGTTGGCAAATATGCAGGTAAAAACTGCCTAAGATGTCTAGCCATTGTTGAGCTGAAAAGTGGCTGTCTTACAGTGTTATTGTAAAAAAATATGTAAGGGAGGAAAGATGAAGTGGTTGCTTGACAATTTTAAGATGCTTAATTGCCTTACACATGTGACCGTTAGAGAAGGTTTGACTGTATATGTATATGCACAGACATACATACACACACATCCAAACACATATGCACACACGACTCCTCGTGGTATTAGTATCAGATTAAGTAGATAGAAGTAAAGTAATGATTACATATTTCAGGTGCCCCATGAGCTGTTGCGACATGTTTCTAGTAATGTTTTATTACAACTAGGCACAGATAACGTGAACACGAAAAACTGAAAATCGTGGATAGCTCGTGTAATTTGCCATTCCCCGACAGATATCTCTATAA
>NW_004797879.1:0-13413 GCF_000002075.1 Aplysia californica | reverse complement strand
TAGGAAGACGGGATGCTGCATGCTTCCTCGCCCCTCTTCATGAGGGTCCTTTTCAGTGTGGGCATAATTTTTTTAATTATCGGTCAATCCAAATTATTGACATGTTGAACACGTTTGTCAATCTCCCAGTGGGTTTGAGTTTTCCGTTCCAAACTGTATCCCCTTTAACATCCTTCAGTGCCCACTGAATGTGAAATAGTTGGGGGGGGGTTTTTCTCCCTCCTAAAAAATTTTACTTTCTGAGCTTAGAATAGTAGACGAGTTGAATAGTTGCTGACAATATTGATGAAGGGTTATTGCATAAATTTTCTTTTTCCCTACAGGGCGGCAGATACCCTTTGAACCTGGATGGCTACGAGCAAATATTTGCAAACTTTTTGATCGGGAAGACACCACACGGCCCAGGAAAATATATCTTTGGCTGCTTCAAACACGACAACACCAACTGGCAACTGATCGCACCCTTATCAACACATGATGATGCTCACTCTGCGAAACCAAAGGAAGAAAATAAAATTGTGCAAGAGAAGAGGCCTAAGAAGTTTGGTGTTCTGTTCACTTAAATATGTATTTGAGCTTTGTCACTTCAGCTCTCTGTCCAGTAATAACGAGAACAGGCGTGTGATTGGGGCATATATTTAGATATTTGCCATTGATTCCCCATGATAAACCATCAAATGATATTGCAAAATGAATGCCAAATTGAGTGTTGCTCCTAATTTTCCAATTTTGCTCTTTTTTTCGACATATTATAGGCTAATTAACTGCACAAATACAGTTATTGTGAGGCCTTCAATATTGGTCGAAGAGGGGATTGTGGTGGGGGGTTTCTTTGTACAGAAAAAATATCACTGAATGCATATCTCTGCAATTAGCTTTTGGTAGTGAGAAATACTACAAGGAATACAAAATAATGACGCACAATCCTTTACGCTTTGTAAGACATGAGGAACTGCATTTTTGCCCCCATCGCCACATAAGAAAAATTGATAAAAAGCACTTGTCAAATTGATCATGAAGAGATTAATGAGTTTGGATGATGATCAGATTTTTAAAAAAGGGTTCTCTGCAACATGACCTGCCATAAACCAAACTTGCTTATTTTTTAAAACTTATCAGACTATATTTTACGAATGCCTTATTTTTTTCCCGGCAAGGTGAGACCTCTCAGAATTACTTTTAGACCAGTTAAAATTGAAAGAACAGATATATTGATCTTGTTTGCTTCTTTGAGAATATTCCTGCCTTCTGATGAATCTGTCCGTACATTCTCTACCGACTCAGGGTGTTTTGCTGATATTTATTCAATTTCACTTTGATGAAGCTCATATTTTTTGACTCGATGTTTGTGATGGTTGCTTTCTACTGACAATATTATGTGAGACATCGTTGTAAAATCAGGCGCTCGTCAAAATAATGGCTTCAAAGAAAACAGCATATTTCTGCCCATTTTGAAATTTTTATCGTATTTTAATTTTTTGGCTGACCACCTTTTATATGCATTTAAAAATGCATTTATGTGTGGGTTTTTTACTGAAAAACCTTAATTAAAGACACAAAAAATGTAAATTTTCAGTTTCCAAAGGCTCTCAAGTTATGTAAGTCACCAAACTTTTTCAGTCTTTTTATCGCATATTATTTCTCTGAAACCAGGCTATCTTCGCCTTCTTCAACCACAAATATAGTGAATTGTTCATTAAAGGTATGTGGGTATTTTTTTCATCATAAGATAGAGAAATTTACAAGGTGAAAGCTGATACTGATACCAAAAACTCAACATGCCCAAAATTGACGAGCGCATGATTCCACCTCATCATGATTGTTTCATCTGTGAGTGTGTCCTGACAAAGCAGTGTCATGAAAATGATTTATGCTTCAAAAGCAATTTTTTGTATGTTCCATTTTTTTAAACACTGCTCACATCCTGTGAATACTTTGCCGGTATGATTATTTTGTTTATGATCTCAAACTCAAAAAGTGTTTTCCTTGGATTGTACCCAACTTTTCTTGCAGCATAATTATTTTATTCCCGTGTTCACTTTTTGTAACAGTTTTTGATTGTTCAGCACATATTCTCATAAAGCTTAGAAGTGCTATATGGAATATGTTGCTAGATGTAGGAAAGAGCTGTGCAGGAGAACTGATTCCCTCTATGCGTTAATTTATCCTAAAATATTATGTACGTTATTTAGCGCCCTTCTTTTAAGAGGATGACCGTGTGGAACTTGTAGAGGAGTCACAGGAATGCATGTTTAGAAAAGTGAGAACATATGGAATAACGTCAAGAGGCTAGCCCAGGATAGGGAAAGATGGAAAGTGTTTGTTTGTGGCCATGTGCAATACCCTGATGCAGGGTGAGAAAGGCAGTGACGGTAATGATGAGCACACTTCGTAGAAGTTTAGTCGAAATTGTCTGCGAGGCACACCCATTCAAGGTGTCAGTGACGGGTTTACATCTTGGCCAGTGTTGTTATAATATGTGTCACAGTGTGGTGGAATCATGCTGGTGCTTGCCAAAATAATAAAATCAAAGAAACCAACATTTGTCCATCCTTTTTACTATTTCTATTGATTTTTACATTTTTGGATCAATACCTTTAGCATTCATTTAAAACATATTCCAGCTTGAATTTAACAGAAAAACTTTATTGATGAAAGGCAAAAAAATGCTTTGTAAACTGCCAAAGCTTGGCGGTCATTTCCTTGATAATTTTATCTCTGATACCAGGTGACCACCAAATATCTCGACTTCTATTTAAAATAGATGGGTATTCTTTTTCAGGATAAGCAAGGCAAATGTATAGGCTTTAGTATGATACCAAGAGCTCCAGTAGCCCCAAAATTGACAAGCGCCAGATTCCACCGTGTCGTGATACTTTTCAATACAAAAACCCATAGAGGGAAGAGGGAATTGGTTAAGTTTCTTCTCAGCTTCATCATTAATTTTGTAGCTGGAAGATGTAACGCCTTCGTTTCCAGACCTTCTGTATAATCCTATCAAAGAGTTCACAGCATCTAGAGCAAGGCAGTGTAAAAGGGTTTAAAATAAAGTGGAATTCTCTTCATACTTCATACTGGCTGAGGCTGAGGCCTTCTGATTACTTTTGGGTTCTCCTCTGGGTTTTTTAAAGTTTTTTTTTACCTGGCATCTCCTCTGGTTTTTCTTTTTTTTTTTTTACCTGGCATTTTTTCATTTGCACATTTACTAACACTGTGTATCTTAACCAAGGTGAAAGAATTTGTCATTGTCTGCCTGATTATGAGTATGAGCATGGATAGTGCGAATGTGTCCCCTTTGTAGTCATGTTATTTTAATTGATCTCCACTGTACCGGTACATGAATATTTCCTTGGCTTTGCTTGGCATTCAGCGAGAAATTTTATCCACTGAAGCTGACAAAACAGCCACCAGCTGTTAAAATGTGTTAAGCTCAAAATATATTTTGAATATTTCTTAAAATTGAAGAATCTATTTCTGTGATACAGGCTGCACGTGTTTAAGAAACATTTTGTTGAAATTCAATATCTAAATGTTGAAAAAGCAAAAACTAATGTGTAATGGCCTACAATTCGTTAAAATAAAATTGTTTTTTCTCTCTGCTGAAAAATTTTGCTTTATGGTCCAAGTACTTTTTCATAGCTTGCCAATGAAATGTTATATAAGACCTGGCTGTGGATATTGAATATCCAAGGCTGGCAGCAAAATTCTGACAAACGCCAAATAGCATAATGGCATTTGTCGGAGTCTGGCATCCAAGTCTCAGCCCCAGCAGGACTGTCATCACTGCTAAAGTTACCTCTGATATTATACACATATATTTAGTTTCTTTCCTCCTGCAAATAATATTTCAAAATATGATAGTAACTGCTAGGGCGTTGTTCTGCAGATGATACAACTACTACGTCAAAATAAAAATGTTATTTGATATATATATATAAGTTCTGAAAGGAAAATTCTTCAAGTTCTTGTTTCAACTTCACAGAGAATGTTTGTTTGTTTCATTTAATCCATACAATAAAACTGCAATGTTTATTTGAGAACAGAATAATATTATTCTCTTTCTGAAAAGAATAATATTCCTTTTTTAAAAAGAAGAATAATGTTATTTTATTTCTAAGAAAAAGACTATTATATCCTGTAAAGCCCTTAATTGACCTTTAACTAACACCCCATTCAGTAGAGTTAAAAAAAAATCTGTATAATATCATAATGCCACCCTTGTGTTAAATCCGGCTAAATCCTGTGACATAAATTTTACTGGAGAAACTAAACAAAAACTTCCTTGGTTTCATCACACACCATGTTGTGGCCCACTTTTATTTTTAACATTTTGAAAGCTTTTCTTGTCAGAATTCCCACCTGTCTCTGACCCAGTATGTCAATAATAAAAAAGCATAGTTTACCATCGATTTATCAAATTAAATTAAAAAATTGACAATATTTTGTTGGTTAGCCAGTCTGTTCATGAGGGCGGCAATAAGTTTTGAAAAAACCCTACTCTTGATCCTCATCTGTAATTCACATCTGCTGTTTGTTATTCTTTTATCTTTTCATTTGGGTTGACATTACCAACTTCTCAGCTTTCTAATACCTTATACATATATTGATATATTCTTTGTACAAGGATATAATCTCTGTTTGCCTTTCAAAAGTTCTAGGTTTTAATTGAGTGTGGTCTTAATTATAATTAATTATCCTCCCAGGAAAATTTTTTTCCAGCCGTAAATTCCTGCACAGAACCAGAGATTCTCCACCTTTGAAAAGATCACATTGCGTTAAAAAGGGCAGTATTAAAATTCAACAAGACTGTCCTCGGGGTTTTATGCACCCCGCCCGCATAATTTAGCAAAATTTGATTATTTTCCTTTATCATTCTTTATTAAAATATTGGAAATTAACAGAATCACATATAATTTCACATTTTTGGGCTCTGTTTGCATAATTTCAGAATCTTTTTTTGCATAAAACCGCGGGGACAGACAAGAGATGTTACAATTGCATTTATGTAGATCTACAGCATGCTCTGTGTGCTATATGACTGTCATTACTCCAGAAGATCACACAACACTCTGAGACACTCCAGGAAGCATCCTGGGAAGCATACAGTGTAAGCAGCCATTTAAGAACTCAAATACTTACAAATGGACAAAGATCTTTCACTGTCTATGATAGTGTTCCGATCATACGACTGGGAAGTGCTACTTTCTTGTCTGGCATGCCGCATTCCTTGGCGCTACACGACAATTTTGCCTATGCTGTGTGTTTTTCTGTTTCTGACTTTTAGGATAGGCTATAAATTGCGCTGATAGACATTTAAAAAATACCTATATTTTTCTATTTTTCATTAAATAAAAAAGAAATACAGGTATTAAAAAAATTTCTCTCTTATCTTTTCTGAAAATCTCTCTCTTCTCTTTTCTTAAAATCCTCTCTCTTCTCTTTTCTTAAAATCTCTCTCTTCTCAAGAAAAGAGAAGAGAGAGATTTAAAAAATGTATTAAAAAAACTAATTCTGACCCGGGGGGATCCTATTTAAAAGTAATGCATAAACTCAACAGTCTGCTCTATATGATGTCATTGCAGACTGTTTTATGTTTCTGTTGTAGAATCTCTACCCTCTAATATTTTTATGAAATAAACCTATCATATATTGAAAATACAATGTGCTTTTTAGTATGTTTTTTTTCTTTGTATGGTTCTCTCAAGAAATGCCTCTTTTCAACTCCTACTTATGTTACTGATTTTTGAATTGCAAGTGCAGTAAAAATCTTACTAAAACCGTACTCATTTACACAGTCTAGATCGTATAGCAGGTGGGCAGTATAGTCCTGCCTGCCAATGTCAACCAGGGCTGAGATGGAAATAAGGTCCCAGCTGAAAGATTGTGATGTTCGTGAAAAATTCTCCCTACACAGGAATCGAATGTGGGTATTGTGTGAGTGATGGCGAAATGCTTAATGGTTACACCAAAATTGCCAGTATACCGTTTTTGATGAAAAAGAACAAATATTAAATAAATTTATACTTAAAGTTGACACCTGTATCCATCATAAACAATATACAAATATTAATTCACGTAAAGTAAGCTATATTTTTGAGCGAGAAAGTTATAATATTAACATCACTAAAGATTTTGAGGATATAATATGAACACCAGTTATCTTTACTGAAATTACTTGTAGATGATAACCCAGCGGTATAAAATCCATTTCGAACTGTTCCCATAACATAAATAAGACTCCTCACTTATTTTATTCATCTATGCGAGTGTTCTGCTTCGGTTGCTCTGTGACATGGCACTTCGTGTAAAGTCCACCTTTGTGGGTGGTTGGTGGGTGGTTTGGTGTGGTCTGCTTTTTGTTTGCTATCAAACGTTGATCATCCTTTACATCTCTCCTCCTTCTTTTCTTTCTACGTTATTGTCTAGCAACATCTCTAATGTTTGGCATATATATGACCTATTTGTGTTTGAAGTGACATAAAACACTGAAACAAATAAAATCAAGCTTCTTGTAATGTCCATTTTTTTTAGGAGTCTGAATGGTCTCAGTCTAAACTAGTGCTTGCCAACCTGGGTCGTACAACCAACTAGTGAGCGACTTATTAATTTTGGTAGGAGGTGAGGATCATACGTGTAGTGACAGCTATATTTTTATGTGCTGTTAGGAAATACATATTAAGTCACAATAAGTGGGGGGTAAGAACATTTTTGCTTCTTAAGGTGTTAAAAGTGGGCACTGGCAATAAAAAGGTTGACAAACACAAGCCTCAACCATGAGTCTACTTCTTTTCGTGATCTAAGATTTAAGGAGGACCTTGTTTATAAAAGAGTCTTGGCAAGAAAAGAAAAAGAAAAACTTTGAATTTCAATCAATGAGGTTACATTTATTGGACAGCATTACAGGACAGACAAAATACCGAATTTCCAGATTCGAAAAATAGTTATCTCTCTGTGAGTTTACAAAAGACCAGTGAAAAAAATTACCGTCCAACACTCCGATGTCTTGCCAGAAAAAAGAGCAGCTAAAACCAAGCAATTTCTCCTCATCCCTGTCACCTCACATTTTTAAACAAATCATCAAAGTGCTGTAAATTCTTTCATTCCAACAGATGCAATAAAAGATTGTGAAAGATCAGATAAGAACTCTAGGTCGAGGATAGTGATTACCGTGTGCACTATACTGTGACAATTTCCTGTTTCCGTTATGGGCAGGGCTGCTGTCAAAAGTAACTCAGAGTGCTTACTTGATGATGAGAGAGGAAAATAAAAAATATTGTAGGAACTAAGCAACGTTCTGAGGATTTTTATTATTCCTGGGCAGCTTTGAGGATTTCAATTTAAGCCAGAGAACCTTCTTACAAAATGTATTTAACAAAAACTCAAAAACCATGATAAACAGTCATCAGCAGATATGAGTTTTGAAAAAATATTGATGGTATAAGTTGGTACTCTGACAGTTTTGGCTGTTTCCTATGCCAGACACGTCATTGAGCAAGCATAGTTTGCTGTTCAGAGGAGATATTGAGTTCTTGAACACTTAGGAGTTTGTGCCTGTGTCCATGTCTCCTCTCCTGTCGCCCCATCCCTGATTGGATGAGGTGACTAATGGTCATCAACTCTCCTTTTGGAGGGACAAAAAAGGGGGCGGGGTTATTTTGTCCATGTTACTTACTCATTCTCTTCAGTAGTTGGACATTATATAATACCAATAACTTCACAGTAAAATCTCATTAAAATCTGGTTAACTAGATATCGCCATCATTAATAATGAACACTTTTGTGATAAATTGCCTGATTGACAAATACGCAAGAGTGGAAACTCTTATTTTGGCAATGATTTGGCAATGGTGTTCCTGAGAGAAAACTGTGAACAAGGACAATTCAATATTCATTTTTCAAGAAAGATAAAAGTTCAGGGAAATCAATCCTTGATAATAACAAACATTTTTGCAGTAAAAGATTGTCATGCTACCACCAACAAAAAATATTACACAGAATCCAGTCTCACTTCACTATCAGAAAAGTCTCCTCTGCTGACCTCCGATGAGCTAAAAATGTGGGTCAGTTTAGTTCATTTAATTCACACTTCAAATTAGCAATATTTGTAGTTGGTGTAAAATCACTCTCCTCTGAAAGTATAATCGTAAAGAGTATCTTGAGAATAGGGAACAGGATAAAGCATTTCATTGAGTGTCTCACTGGTAGTTAAATTGTTGAAAAAGTTGGAGTTTTTGCCTACATTACTCTACTAAGTCAAGAGTTGTAAGCTGTGAGAATGCTTTCTTCAATACAAAAAGAAAGTATGGTGCTAAAGGTGAGTTTGTAATAGAACCAGCTTCTTTTGTTACGAATGGCAAGAAAAAGCTTTTAGGAAATACACACAGAGAATCTTTCACCAAAAAAAAAAAAAAGATGATGTTAAAATTCTAACTTATGCATAGCACTAGAGACAATGCTGGAGTGGACAATTCAAAGACTATAATAGGATCAAAGAAGGCTGAATGGAAAACAGTGGATATCTCTCAGAAGTAAAGTCGTCAATATGTTACAGACTGTAACTCATATATTGAAGAAGCTCATTGCACAAGCAACAAATAATATTGAAAAGGTGGCAAACTATGTAATGCATTTCTAAAACATACATAAATTGAAATTCATACAAACCGAATTGTGTATGATAAAAGTAAAAGCTTTGCTGTTCGCATAAATGAAGCAGACTAAGTCATAGTTCTACGTCATGTACACAGAATATTGTAATAATTTTATAGGTTTTCCGTATGCATAACAAACAAAAGTATATATATTTACACAAATATCTTTTAAGCTTAAGCATAAATATTCTAAAAGATGAACCGAAAACAATCAAGATTTAAAGTGAATAAATCTTAGCAAGAAAGCAAAAAGATAAAAGAAAACATTTTCAACTTTGTTACAATCATGGAGAAAGAACTTCTTGCAGAGAAAAAAGGAAATGCTCCAAGCCTCAAACTTGTTACACAGGTGAAAATTTTGACCTTTGACACTTTGTCGGACTTTTTGACCAAAAAAAAAATAACAATGGGTAAGTTTCCCCTCTTACATATTAAATAAAAAATTAACATGGATGAGTGACAAAAAGATTGACCTACATAGTCAACAATTACCAATAACAATAAAATTCATGGTAGATTAGAGAAATATTTCTTCCAAATTCTATAAGAATAATTTTTATATATTCATTCTTTTCTTCTGAATCATGAACTATGTACACAGCCATAGGAATATCTTTCAAAATAGCAAGTGGAAGAAAATCAGGACAGGAGTATTCTCTCAGCTATTATGCATAGTAAATATCAGCAAGTCCATTTGTTTGTGATTGTTGTGCAATGTTTCCTGTCAAACAAAGCAAAAAAATCTCTGTCTACCATCGTTGTACTATGTTGACTCCCATCATATCCTTGGTTAAGCTCTGTCTACCTCTTACAAATGCAAAATAGTAACACATCCCTTGCGCCATTCTAGCATGATTCCAAATGTATTGACCCTGTGTCTTCTTTAGAACATATCGGGGAAGCAAGTCAAGATCTGAAATAAGGGAAATAGTAGGCCTACTTGGGCCGTCTACTTTCTTTATGTCTACTGCCCAGGCAAAGCTTTATAATACATGCTGCTCTAAGAGCGTCTGTCAAGACACAAAAGGCCATACAAGGGTCATACTGTCATTGCAATATGTTGACCATTACCATATTGTACGAAAAAGGAGTTGGGTATTGGCATAAAAAAGGAGTCAATAGTAACAGTCTCCACAGAGGTACTGGAAACTGGAAGTCCTTTAAAGACACAGGTGAATGAGAGAAGGGAAAACAAGGATTGTTAGAAAGCCTGCTGGCTAATCAAAAAGTCCAGAAATGTGATCAGCTTGATTGTGTCTGTTCACAAGAAGAACATCATTCAGTTTTTTTTATTGGTGGGTATGTCTCCAACTTTGCTGCTGTTTTATTTGCAGTTTTAAATCAGAAGGTGATTCAGCAAATGCGGTACACGAGCTAAAGCATTCACATTTCAAAGTCCAAAAAGTTTACTTATGCAGAGAAGCATAAAAAAAGAAGATGAATGTTTTATGTATTAATGGGTTGATTAAAAAAATAAACCTCATGAAGAAAATTTTCTTCTTTATGATTTAAAAACATTCCTATTTCACATGATTGCTGTAAGCCGAAAACTGCCAAAACAGTTTAGCTCAAAGACATGATTTGTGGTAAGCCTCACTATAATAGAACAATGCAGAACATATGTGACTGTTCATACACACAAGCAGATGCAGATAATTAGAACAGCTCATTGTCTCTGAAGCAAAAATTTCGTTGCTCTATACTCGTAGAGAACTCTAAACAACCGTCATTATCTTTCCTCCTTCTGTTCTTAGTATGTTACTGTATAGTAACACTTCTCATTGTCAGCATTTATATATGACCTAAGAGTGTTGTGAGTGCTGAAAAACTTGTACTAAAACTAGAAAACAGCTGTCACAAACTGTGGAAGACATATGGACTGCCCGGTATTTGTCCTTTCATTGACATGTGCTAACAGAATTAGAAATGCCTGTTGCTAAGTCTGTCTGAGGTATGCTCGAGCACATGCGCTTGCACACACCTGTGTCTGGGTTTGTATTTCTGTCCAAGTGTGCGTGTGAGTGTATGTGTGTGTGTGTGTTTGTTTGCATCTGTGTGTGTGTGTGTGTGTGTGTGTGTGTTTGTTTGTTTGCATTTGTGTGTGTATGTGTGTGTGTGTATGTGTGTGTGTGTGTGTGTGTGTGTGTGTGTGTGTGTGTGTATGTGTGTGTGTGTGTGTGTGTGTGAGACATCTCGTGAGATGCGTTGCCAACACAAAGGAGAACATCTATGTTAATCGTAATAGTTTAT
This sequence comes from Aplysia californica, assembly GCF_000002075.1. Classification (NCBI taxonomy): domain Eukaryota; kingdom Metazoa; phylum Mollusca; class Gastropoda; order Aplysiida; family Aplysiidae; genus Aplysia; species Aplysia californica. Next base: position 2,512 of record NW_004797879.1, on the reverse strand, counting down.
CTGACTGCTCGTTCTCACTCTCAGGTAACACAAACATACACACACACAAACACACAAACACACACACATACGCACATGCAAACACAAGTTTACTCAAACAAATAAACCTATGCAAACACGCACACATTCATTTATACACTCAGTCTGAACAAACACCCAGGAGCAGTCTGCTAGAGAGAGAGACACAATACGATGAAATAGAATCAGCTGGCATTGGGGTCCGCCATCTCTGGCACTCCCTGGGGAACTTCATTCTCCTCCTCATCTGGATTAAACTCGTTCGAAAACGTGACTGGCACTTTGTCTCTCTTGAATAGCAGCTCTCTCTTCCATGGGGGCATGGCTGCAAGCTCCTCCGGGTCTATGCTCAAAGCAGCAGGAACGATATCCCCTGGTGAACCGAAACAAAGGTTTGGTTGGAGTTCATAATAATAATGAAAAGCATTTGTGGGACCTTGTGGTGAAATCAGGCACTTGTCAAAATAATGAAATTAAATTGCAGAAACTCGCTTTTCTATCTGCTGGGCTATTTTCATATACTTTTCCCTCTTCTTCTTTTTTTTTTTGGCTCAGCACGTTTTATGTCCAGTTAAAAACACATTTCTATGTGGATTTTTCTGGAATACATTGAACAAACGCACCCAAAAAAAAAAAAAGAAAAGAAATTGGCAATTTCAAAGGACACTCTTGCTTTGAAAATCACCCAGCTTTGGCAGTCATTTACCGGCTAATTTTGGTTCTAACAGTGGGTGATCCCTACCTCATTTAATCGCAAAATATTTCGACTTCTATTCAAGATAAATGGGTATTTATTCAATTAAAAGCAAGATAAATGAAGAAGCTTTCAGATGATTTCAAGAACTTCATCACCCAAAACCTGAGAGCGCCTGATTTGACTACATCATGATACATTTTTGTATGGCTCATATCCCCGCTTAACAGCAAGCCCTAAATGCTTTACAGACTATAACATTACCCCAGTAGACCTTAAGTTTGGTAAAAGTTGATAAGATATGATACAAATATGATACAATAAGAAAAAAAAAAGTAATTGTAGAAGTTTTAATTTGTGAAATTTCCGATTTATGTCTGGTTTTGATTGGCACTGACATGTAATATGTAAACTTTCATAACTGTAGTGTCCTGAAAAAGACCCAAGACTTTAACCAGAAAAGAACAAGGCCTCCATTAGTTTTTAAAAATGTTTTAAAAAGGGAAGAAAAAAAAATCCCCCCTCTTCTAGCAAGTTTGTTTGTTACCTTTGGCTTTTGGCTGTACGAAATCGTCATAACTGGCGGGCTGCGCGGCAGGTGCAGCGGGTTTCTTTCCGCTGGGTGCAGGGGATGCTACGGGAGTCACCCCTGCTGCTGCATCCTCCTGTGGGCACAGAGGGAGAGAGAGTGGATGAGTGAGGGAGTGAAAGAGAGAAAGAGTGAGGGATAATGAGTGAGGAAGTGAAAGACAGAGGCAGTGAGTGTGGATGAGTGAAGGAGTAAAAGAGAGAGACAATGAGTGTGGATGAGTGAGGGAGTGAAAGAAAGACAGTGGATGAATGAGGGAGTGAAAGACAGAGACATTGGGCGTGGATGAGTTTGTTTTGTTTGTTTTGTTTTCCATCCTCTGTTGCTGTTAAGCATTGAGGGGAGATGCAGTTTTCTATGGTAAGCCAGCTCCGCAGCTCTTTCAGTTGTGATATTAAATGATATTTAGTGACAGAGACAGTGAGTGTGGATGAGTGAGGGAGTGAAAGAAAGAGGCAGTGAGTGTGGATGAGTGAGGGAGAGAAAGACAGAGACAGTGAGTGTGGATGGGTGAGGGAGTGAAAGAAAGAGGCAGTGAGTGTGGATGAGTGAGGGAGAGAAAGACAGAGACAGTGAGTGTGGATGGGTGAGGGAGTGAAAGACAGAGACATTGGGCGTGGATGAGTTTGTTTTGTTTTCCATCCTCTGTTGCTGTTAAGCATTGAAGGGAGATGCAGTTTTCTATGGTAAGCCAGCTCCGCAGCTCTTTCCGTTGTGATATTATATGATATTAAGTGACAGAGACAGTGAGTGTGGATGAGTGAGGGAGAGAAAGACAGAGACAGTGAGTGTGGATGGGTGAGGGAGTGAAAGACAAAGACAGTGAGTGGGAATGAGTGAGAGAGTGAAAGAGAGAGACAGTGGATGAGTAAGGGAGTGAAAGACAGAGACAGTGAATGTGAATAAATGAGGGACTGAAAGACAGAGGTAGTGGGTGCGGATAAGTGAGGGAGTCAAAGGCTGACAGAAGGGGAGTGAGCGAGTGAGTGAGTGAGTGAGTGAGTGAGTGAGTGAGTGAGTGAGTGAGTGAGTGAGTGAGTGAGTGAGTGAGTGAGTGAGTGAGTGAGTGAGTGAATAAGTGAGCGAGAGACAGACAACAGACAGAGAAAACGGTTGAGTAAGGGAGTGATTGACAAGCAGAGATAGAGAAAGTGGATGTGTGAGTGAGGGAGTGACAGACAGATAATTAAGAAAACATGAGTGAGTGAGTG
>NW_004797878.1:471279-484526 GCF_000002075.1 Aplysia californica | reverse complement strand
GGGTTTTCTGGATGAATCGATCCATGTCTAGATCTATCCTCCTGGCCTAAGATTTAAAGTCTTTCACAAATTTTTATATTAGATCTATCTACCTGGTGCTACGGAACCAAGCAAGCTAAGTAATCAGACGATCGTGTTTACGAGTGAGTTTACTCTATTATATATATCTAGATCTAGAGTCTAGATTTAGCTAGATCAAGAAGTAGAAGAAGATGATTCAGTCCAAACAGGACTATTTTGGGGAGGTCCTTGTCAGGTTGGGACGAGTCGGTTTGCTCGACAGACTGACGGCGCATAGTGGCTATTGTGGCACAAATCGATCGCGCCCGACTCATTGCCTCAAAAAGAAACGCGTTGTTTTCAGACAAAGAGTCGGGCGATCGTCCCAGCCCGATCTCATCCGCAACGGGCACTGGGCACCCCGTAGTGCAAAGGAAGTGGTGGATCTAATTTCAGGTACGAACGAATTGACCCCTTCGCGTCGTTATTTATTACATTTATTTATTTTTAGTTGTGGAAGAAAATTTCAGTTATTTTTACCGAAATTAAATTATTATTTTTCCAACTTTTGCAGAAAATTGCCTCAAATTCGCGAATTCACAAAAATGGCAAAAGTTGCGCAAAAGTTGCGCAAAAGTTGCGCAAAAGTTGCGCTGAAGCCAAAAGTTGCGTACGCAACTTGCGGGTTGCGCGCGCGAATTTCTCTGAGGACAGTTATTCTGCAGTTGGGAGCGCTGTAAAACACTTACTAATTTAACAAGGGAGAGAGAGAGGGAGGGGGGGGGTGCAAACAATGATCCAATATCTACGTCGTAGCAAGTATACCCGATCTTTGGTCGTAGTTCTGATGGTAAAAACAGCCTCCCTCTTTTGGACAACCAAGAAGAAGATGAAGAAGAAGAATGATGATAATGGTCCTATGATTATAATTCTTCTTATTATTATGATTACGTGTATTATTTGTTGTTGTTGTCGGTTAACCCGACTTGAGCTCGAACCATCTACTCGAGTTTTCGATCATTGGGCGACGCTTACGCTATTCAATAGGGCCTACCCAAGGGGACGAAGCGGTCCTGCGTATCCTTGTATGGACAATAAAGTGTCTTGGGAAATACCACCTTAAAAGGTCAACGGTTCTATATTTATCCCGCAATGAAATGTATTCCAGCCAATCAAGTTGAACGTAAAATGTTGGCCAAGCCAAGCCCAAGCCCCAAGCCAATGCGAAAAAATCAGGCTCTATTTTTAGCCATTTGTCAACATTGAAAAGTGAGACTTGTTCCGGGTTTCCGATACTTGATAATGATAATATGATGATACCCATTTCAGTCGAAGCTGGGAGTTGCCCATCACCCGAAACTGGATTCATTTTTTTGTGAATTAGTTATCCTACTCCCACTGGCTTGTGGCTCTTACGAGGACTTTTTTAAAACGTAAGTTGCAGCAACATTTATTTGTTGAACTCTGAGCTCTTCCGTTTATTCAGTTGTCTGCTTGATCTACTCGCCTACTGCTAGGCTAGGGCCAGGCTGGGGGCTGCTGATCTGGATCACTTTCTACATGGGTCTAAAGACTAGAGTGTAGACTACTACAATATTTAATGTTTCAACTACTCTGACATATAATTAAATTATCTAGCAGTAGTAAGGCGTCTTCTCCTATATTATTGTTATACCAATATGAGGATCTGTTTATAGATCTACGAAAATTTAGCGAAGGTGAGGCAAGAGCAGAAACTTGGTTTCTCCATCCTTAAAATTTGCTTGATTGATTGACGGATCTTAATCTTGGTTTGACTCTATCATGGGTCAGGGTTTTAATTTAGTTGTGCTTGAGCCGCACTACTTGACATAGATTTTTGATCTAGATTAGATCTAGAATCTAGATCTAGTGGGTTGCCCTCAGGTCAGGGTCAGTACGGTGGTCTATTATTTTTTAAGGATGTAATTACAGCCCTCTTTTAAAAACCCTCTAGGCCTATAGGACTACTCATGATTCGGATCTGAAGGGCCTACAGATACAGTTATGACCACGCAAAAATTCAAATGGATGATGGGTCACCTTGATTTGATTAATTTGAATAATTTTTATGAATTTTAATGTCTGCATGCTGGCCTGCCTAAAATATAATGTAAATTTATTATTATTTTGTTCGTTTACAAGAAGTATTTTTGCTCAAATTTGAAACACAAAACAGAACCTACCCAAAATGTAGTATATTATTAAAGTTGGAGAACTTAAATTTTCAAGGCTGATCGATCATAGCTTTTATAGTAAAAGTCACTATAGAAATTTTATGCTGCAGACTGAGGAAACTTATGTATGTCATTTTAATTTAAAGGAAAGAATGTCTCCAATCTTTTTCACATGTAAAGTTACTTTGATCAACATTTCCTTGGTTGGATAGGCTACAAAATTTCAACAATATGCCATTTTGCAGTTTCATAGTTAGTCTTGTATAATGTAGCTTCATAAGTATCCCGCTTTAACCCACGAAATATCGGGGGGGGGGTAAACTTGTATAACGGATTGAAGTGAAGTAAATCCATTTCATATATCAGTGTCCGCTTGATCATTAATTTGTTAGTACTTTTAATGTACCCTGTTTCCATAACAAAGTGGTTCCTCTTTGGCCGCACACCATACTATGGACTATGCACTGTATGGTATTCCAGGTATTTAATTTAGTTCTCCATTTTAATATATCATACATACGTTCACCATCTTTTATATATATATAGACCAAAAAAAACTGAACTTCTGGACTTTGTAATGGTATGGCATGCGTTTTCTCTTTCCTTTTTTTTTCCGTTGACTGTAAGTTGAGCTCGAGCATTTCAATAAAGTTTAATTTTCATATTGTCTAGCCGATGCCTTTGTTAACTAAGATTATAGCCGCGTTAACTAAGATTATAGCCAAACACACACATGCATAGCAAAATTGGTGTGACATTGACATCTTTATGTTGTTTAAGAATTTAGCCTGTGTACTTGTTTTAAGTACTAAAAGAATATCCATGAATACGGAAAAAATCTGGAAAATAATAAAAACCTGTTCTCTTCATCGATGCTTTAAATTGTTAGGTCCTGGTTTGTTACGTGCCTGCTTGACTGAATGTGTATCATTTCATGTCTTCAGCGTTTGTATATATTTATGTTTCCAGATTGGGTGCTGAAACGTACAATTAAGAATTGAGATGGAGAATGGAACAGATCGGATGGAGACTGTGCTCCAGGATGTGAAAGAGAAGTCAGATTTGGCAGAGAACTCTGAGACAGAAATGGAACTGGAGGAAGCACTGGAAGAGTTTAGCAATGCCATTGATAGTTCTATTGAAATGCTAACGGAAATTCCAGAGCATGAAGATGAAGCTTTTAAAGCTGTCCGATTCAATGACCTCACAATGATAGTGAGACGCTTGAACGAAGGGTTCCATGTAAATTCTCCACATGTTGGTAAGTCTTCCTTGTGAAAAGCTAATTTGATACAAATTTTCTGTTTCAGAGACTCGGACAAAAGGAAGGTTAAAAAACACAGTGCTGTTATTCGGGATGTACTTTTCCGTCATAGCTCATTGACATGTGTGCCCAAATTAATTGGAAATGATAATTTGCTGTTGGTGACTCTACTTTTGTTCTAGATTGTGATTCAAAATTTTTGGTCTATTACCCTAGATTTATTTATAATATATATTCCCACTACTCGGGTTTGAACCACTTTTTTTTTTCTCATCATAACTGCAGCCAAATGGAACTTTCCTGCCAACAATCAAATATTTTACTGCATTTACTATATTTTCTCTTGTTCAAATTACAGAACATGATGGAGATAAAGTTTTCACAGTCAAGGACTGGACGAGAATGGTCCGTCAGCTCAGACTGAAGGAATACACACTTCTTCACGTTGCTGTGATTCATAGTGAAATAAAGGTGAGCTTATTATTATATTTTCCACAAATGCTTTTTGTATACTTAAGTGAGTGTGAATATTTGTTTGTGTATGGAAGGGAGGAGAGGTGACAGTTTGGTTTTGATGGCATTTATATAATTATATAAGTTAAGCAGCAAAGAATGCAAAAATAAAGGCTGACAACGGGGTCAGTTTGATTTCAGCTCCTGTTATTCAACCTGCTATGGCTCAGAAGAAAAGTACAGTGCCTTGGAAGCCCTTGAAGAGCCAGACAGATTTCTAGAAATTGCTTTGGATGAATTGACTGACTACGAGATATCATGTAATGACGAATTAGATCATTTTAGATTAATCTTATCTTGTTGTGGAAATTTGTGATAATGACCAACCATCAACTTCAAGTGGAAAGTGATCGATGCTGTTGATGGAGCAATAGTGCTAATGCCAGCCTCTACTTCAAGTAGATCTTGAGGCAAAGGAAAGGAATAGGGAGTATTGTTTTACTGCAGATCAAGGTAGGCCAGGAGGGGACAAAGGCACCGCCCAAAGTCACCCAGGGGAAACTGAGACGATAAAAATTGAATGTTTCCTTCATTTCCACCCTAAGCCCCGCGCATCGGTGTAATTGCACAATCAACCATTCGACCCCTCCCTTGTATGAGACAACGAGTCGAGGAATTTTTTTTTCTAAGTATGATCAGAATGGCAATCAGGATTCAAATTAATTTCATACCTCTGGCTACCACTACCAAGGAAAGTTTCCATGATGGAGCACCACTCCTGCACTTTCACAAGCATTGGTGCAATTTCTCTCTTACACCATCTTGGCCACCTGCATCACTCAGGGCTCACATGAATGGGGTAACAGTTACCCCCATACCCCACCCCTTCCCCCTTCCTCGCCTGGCGATGCTGTATAAAGAATAAAGTCAATAGAACCAAAATTAGCAGTTTTGTTTCAAATTTGGGCCAATTGGACAAAGTAATTTCCATCTGAGGTCGAAGCCCTTGAAAGGGAAGAAATTTCTCATTCCATTTCCAGGTGTTGAACAGGTTTCCATCTTAAGACAGATGCATTATAGAGGAACTTTTCTTTTTATGTTACACATATTAAAAGTTTCGTATCATCTAGTATAAGGCTACTGTCGGAATAAATATCAGTGTGTATTACTTTTTCAAATACATTTATCTGTATATGTAACTCTAAAAGTCTTGTGATAAATTCCTAGATGTAGTTGAATGATGCATTTGATGTGATATATTATTGTCAACTTTACTTTTTCTTTCATATTGAATTTTATTGAACTAATATAATATGTAATCAAATTTCTATTTATGCATGCATGTGTTTTTATGGTCTTGTACTGCCAAACAAATTTCCCTCTGGTACAATAAAGTATTATCTTATCTTATCTTATCTTATTATCAAACTAAACACACATTTATTCAATCCAATGTTATTACTGCATAACAAATTTTATAAAAACCTCTTTTCCTTTTTTTGCTTCAGGTGATAAGGTTCCTGCTGTCTCGTGGCGCCAACGTCAACGCTGTTGATGTCAATCTCATTAGCCCGCTTGCCCTTGCTGCAGCCATCCAAAGACCTATTGTTGTCAAGTTGCTCCTAAAACATGGTAAAAATTGTTTTGGGAGGTACATGTACTTTTTATTGGGGAAAAATAGATTTAATTTTTTTGTGGGTTGGCCCTGGTTTCTAGTAAGATGTAGTGTTATATTGTATAGTATAGTGTAGTGGAACTGGCCTTCAATGAAGTGGTCGGGTTCGACCTTCAAGTTTGTTGAATCCAAGTTTTAATGAAAAGAAAAGTGTTAATAACATGACCATTTTTTATCGATAGCAAAGGGACATCTGTTTGAACGAATCACTGTGCAAGCATATAGAGAGAAACGAACAATGGTCGTCCAAAGTGTTTTCTATAATATGAGTGGTAGTATAGTATCCCTTGGTATAACAACCCCCCCCCCCCCCCCCCCAAACCTCCTGCGCAATCAACAATGTTGGGCTTGCCCTTCACTTTTTGTTTTTACGTGAACCACACAGAAGGTACAATAAGTGCTTTATTGACCTGGTCTAGTACTGGTGTTCATTTCGCTTTACTGTATAGGGCCTAACTTAAGTATTTTTCTAAAAATTGGGATTTAGTTGTTGGGTTTTTTTTAGCACTATTACCATTTTTTTATACACTTGTCATGTAAACATTTGTTATCACTGTATTTTGGGGGTTTTTTCTTTGCAGGTGCTGACCCTAACATACAGAGTGTAAGTGGCCGCACACCTTTGATTCAGGCTGTCGGCAACAACAATTTTGACATTGTGGAGCAACTGGTAAAAGCAGGAGCTGACCTTGACCTTGCAGATACAAAGGGCACGACCCCACTGTTCACTTGTTTCACCATTACTCGAGACTTTGACGATCGTATTACACAGGCGCTGATCAAAGGTAACCACTTATTTACATTGTTAGAACCCCACTTGTTGTTATTGCCAGAAAATAAAAATATGAGCTGTAGTTCAGGCCTGCTGATTCATCAAATGTGTCACGACGTGGTGGAATCGGGCGCTCGTCAATATTTGGGCATATGGAGCTATTGGTATCACCTTAATGAAGCCTGTCCTTTTGCCTTGTTTGTGATTAAAAAAATATCCATTTGTCTTGGATACAAGTCAAGATATTGGTGATTGAAGGAGGTGGGGGTCACCTGGTTTCAGAGGTAAAATTAGCGAGAAAATAGCTGCCAAAGTTTTGTTTTTTCCTAAGCTTGAGAGTCCATGGAAACCTAAAATTTACATCTTTTATGCCTTTAATCATCGTTTTTCTGTAAAATTCACACAGAAATGTGTTCTTTAATGGGCGTGAAAGGTGTTGAGCCAAAAAATAAAAAGTCACTAAAAATTCCCAAACCTGTGGAAAAATGCCAGTTTCTTGTTTCATTATTTTGAAGAGGGCCTGATTTCACCATACTGCCTCACAAATACTATTGAATTCCCCTTCCTATTTCAATTCCCTGCTTGGAAGCTCCAAAAAATTTGCTTTGATTGAGACTGTTCAGTAAGCTGCCGCCTATCGTTCCTCAAAGAAATTATTCCTTGCAATTATGAGTTGTACAATGATTTCTGGCATTTGAGCTGTTGTAGATAATTTGATTTAGGAATCCTGGTCCACAAGTATTTTTCAAAGTTCTTATAAATTAAGTAAATTAAGGATTTGTCTCATTTTGTCCTGAAAAAATATTAATTAATTGTACATGCTTCCTGCAGGAGGGTTTTTTTAATAAACTATTTCGTTTTTTATCTCAAACTTTTTTGTCCTGGCTGTGTCTATGGAATCTTTTGCTGTCTCATAAAAGCCATTGCGGAGACCATGCTTTCATAGCCGCTCTGTCACAAACACTCTTCCCTGTTGCTTGTGTAAAGGGAGGGCACACGTTCACGGTTCACCACCGCTGAAACCACACCCAGCCAAATAATGAAGAATAGGTACAATGAGTGCTTCTATGGTGTTTAGAAATTATTGTCTTCTCTTTTTTTCGTTAGCAGGCTGGACCTTTCCTATTGACCATTATTTTTAAAATCAAGATACAAATGCATCTCAGCTTTTTTTCCTATCATCCTGGGGGGGGGGGGGGGGGGGAGGATTGTTTGGTTTTTATTTTTAAGATATTTTTAATATTTTCATGGTGATAATTTAATCTGTTTTCAAAATCTGATCTCAAAATTCTAACTAGATCTATATACCTTTCGTTAAGTAGGCAGGTAAACATTTCATCATTTTTGTTTTGCAGGTGGTTGCCAGATTGACTACCAGAACAAGCAGGGAGCCACGCCACTCATGATGGCGGCGGGTCTGGGCAGGAAAGATATAGCGGAAATGTTGCTGCAGGCAGGGGCTGACATAAATCACGTAAGGTTCTTCATGGAAGCGTACTGCAAAATTTTTTTATTTGCAAGCATCTTGTTCGTGCTTCTCCTGCACCATCTTTATATCATTGGGCTATGGAGTTTTTAGTCATGAATCATTATTCATTGTAATTTTGGAAGTCTTATGCTCATGAAAAAAAGGGGGGAAAAAATGCTTTCCTACATCAGCTTTTGGCTATAGAGGCACTGAACAATTTTTTTTTATTGTTTCATTATCTCAATTTGTAGAATCCAGGACTATTGTGCCATAATCTGACAAAACACCTTTTTTACATTCTGGCGTTTTGTCAGCCTACAATACTGTAGACTGTAGGGGAAACATGCTGAAATAGATCTCTAAAACTCAACAGTTAGGAGAGTTTCCGAATGTCAACATTTTGTTTGCCTGGAAATAAAATTTAATTAGGAAATCTTTGATAATAAATTATCTCTGTTGTGTTTAATGATTCATATAGCTTGGTCTTTTAGACTGACACCTCAGGTGACTTGAATTCTCTTGTTGGGATGAAAGTAAAAATTTCTGTGACTCATCGCTGGGGCTGTAGTTTCATTTTCTTGTTGGAGGTCTCCTTGCTTTTGTTTTGTTTCCTTGTGCTCTATTATATTTCGGGTTGGAATTTTTTTTTAATTTAGAAGTTCTTTCCTACAGATATATTTCTATAAAACTGTTTGATGTCTTTAAAAATCCTTATGTCAAGCTCGAGATATATTGTTGGGACAGATTTTTGCTTTGTGTTATGAACTCTCATGATGAGCAAACTGCATTGTCTTCACTTTTTAACTCTTTTTACCTCCTAGGGGGTAAACCCACTGTGCTGGGTCCCTCTTTTGGAACAAAATCTAAAAGTGACAAATACGTCACTAAATTGGTCTTTAAATCAAAACAAGTGAACCTATTTTGGTAGTTCTGCATCAAATGAATGAACTCCTGATTTAAAAAAAGTCCTGTTTTCAGCAATCACCAAAAAGTAATTTGATGTCAAAGTCATCGTAAAGGAATGTGCCCGAGCCACTGCCAGCAACTCACCGTCACTGCAGTTCTGACCACAAGTGACTGGGATTGGCTTGTCAGAGAAATGGATTTAATATAGAATTCATCATAACATTTCCTGCTCTGGAGTTTAGAAACTGGAACCACTGGTAGAAGAATTTCCAAGGCAAACAAGCCTTGTTGTGGCTCAGGGTAAAATGTACTGAATATTTCTTATCTACCAGGACTAATGCTTAATACATTTACCAAGAGATTAAGAGGAAGAAAAATTCAGCTTTTGCCTTATTATCCATACTATTTCTTTTCTTTTTCTATACAGACAGACAAGGCAGGAAAAAATGTATTTCATATGGCCCAAGGACAAAAGACGGCCCTTTTCTTAATAAATCATGGAGCATCTTCTGATACGCGAGATAAGAATGGTGAGTACTATGACAGGTTGCTTGGTTGACGACAGAAACCACATATATTGCATTTAGGTGCAAAATTTGTGAGGCTGCATGGTGAAACCAGGCGCTCTTCAAAATAAAGAAATCATTGTAAATTTCGGTTTTTTGCCAGTGTGGCAATTTTTATTGACTTTTTGTTATTTGGCTCAACATAGTTTATGTCATTTAAAAACACATTTCTGTGTCGATTTTTCCTGAAAAATGTTGACCAAAGGCACAAAAATGTAAATTTGCAATTTCCAAGGCCTCTCAAGCTTTGGAAGTTGCCAAATTTTGGCGGCCATTTTGTCGCTAATTTTACCTCTGCTTCCAGTTGACCCCTGCCTCCTTTAAAAGCAAAGTACTCAACTTGTATTCAAGATAGTTGGGTAATTCTTTCACCAAAAGCAAGGCCAAACTGTAGACTATAAGATTATGCCAGAATCGCTTTGTGCCCAAAAATTAACGAGCGCCTGATTCCAGCTTGAATTGTGACACATTTTTAATTTTTTAAACTTTGAAATACATGATGAGCCCCCATATTGCCTGACATTTTTGTGGGTGCAACTTGCAGTGATGTTTTTTCTCTAATATATGATGGCAAAAACTTTCATGCAGGGCACATCGAGTTCATTAACCTCCTGCACTGTAGGAATCAGCTTCTACTGCAGGAAACATAATTGGCAATCCAAGGACTGCTTTCAAACAACAGTTGTAGGATGTATTCAAAAAGTACTTGCTGTGGGTCAAACTTTTATTATTGACCGTAGTATCTCTTCTTTTGAAATACTTGTATTATACATGTGCCTTTCTTAGAATACTCTTATATTTAGTTATAGGGTCGTGCCCATATCAGGGTTTTCCTTATCACTCTCCATCTGTTTTATTTTCTGTCTGTTTTGTTGTTATTTTTTTCTCCAAAATTTCATTTTTTGATCTTTTTCTCAGCTATGAAAAGAAGCTACATAAAAGAGTTTCAATAAAGCTGCAGGAAAATGATTTTTTCAGTATTAAACAGGTATTTTCATGTGAATTTGTTTTATAATTTAAAGTTTGTTATGTTAGTAGAGGGACTCGGTTCAAAAAGCCTTGGAGTTAGCAAATCTGTTGTCTCATCTTTCAAGCCAAAATCTTGAATTTAAAACTTTTGACCCTCAACAGGTAAACGACCCCTGGACCACGCAGCAAGGGTCGGCCACATACCTATGCTGCGACTCCTGCTTAGCTCAGATTGTGAAAGATCAACCACCATCCTGGATGTCCCGCGTGTGGAGCAGGCTCGCTGTCAGGTTCCTGTGTTCAACGTGTGGCTTCAGCATGAACTCGGCAACCCCCGCGATCTGAAGCGCTTGTGTCGACAGACAATCCGCAGTGCCATGAGTCCCCTGAACACAAAGTATATCAACTCTCTGCCTCTCCCGCAACTGCTGAAAGACTTTTTGTTGGCCAAGCGCATTGACTTATCATTCTAGATCTGTTGTGAAGGAGAGATGTCACTGCTATGATGATCATAAAGATCATAATAACACGGATGGGTTACCTGTGGGGTGAAATATTTCCACTGGAAGTGTGTGCACAAGGGCTTTGCTTTACAACAGAAGTTACCTCACTGTCAGTGTCTTTTTATAGGTTTAACTCCCTTTCAATTCTTTAAGCTTATCTAAAAGGCGGGACCTTTGAATTTAATATCCATATCCCACAGGACCAAGTTAAATGGGTGAAGAGCCTTAAAAACTCGCCAAATCCCCCAAATAGTTCAGAGCATCCCTTTGGGGATTCAAACCTAGGCCGTCTGCTTTGTATTCCAGCATGGTACAAACTGAGCCAAGGACTCCTCCAGCCTCACTTTACCCATACTAATTCATCAATGACAAAAAAAAACAGTCTCCTCCACCGTCCCCATCAGTTTCCTAGGAGCTTGATCTAAAGACAAGATTTATTACTTTGAAAGAAGTCACTGTGTGGGGATTTGGGAATGGGCAACCCTCCCCCCCCCCCACCTCAATTTTAGGGGTCAACGAAGTGAGGTAACAGCCTATTATTGTCTAAAGTGGAGCTCTCCCCTCGCTGCACACTATGTGGTGATCAGGTTAACTTTCATTCATCAATTGTCACAGCTGGAGTAGCGTATGACATTGAAGTTCTCTAAAGACTTTAGGAGACTGCAAAATCTGTTGGTTTCTCAAAGACATGTCTCTTCAAGTGTTATGCGCCTCAGCTGTCTTTTTGCCCGTTATTGGGTGAACAGGTCTTTCACTGGTATACCTTTTCTATGATAATATGTTGCTTTTGTACGTTTCAATTCGCTTCTGAAGTTTTCTTAATCTTGCAAAATACGTGGTAAGAATTCAGCGATTTAAGAATAAGTATTAAAGCTGTAGCATTCAGCTTTTCTTTTGTCGCATATTTGTGATAAAGCAGTTGTTTGTTGCTATTGACTTCATAATAAAGATGAAGTGATATGATGTTAAATCTTCTATGTGTTTGTGTTGAGCGTATTGTCAGTGTTTGTTCCGTTATGTATTATATACTATTTTGATAGAAATGGAACATATAATACGATTAGGTAGTATCAAATAAGACTACACTGTGCGGGCCTTACAGTAGAACACATTATCATGGTAGACCGTCAAGTCGACTGGCAACATAGAGTGTGTGTACTGTAATAAAATTGAGTGTTGAATTTCATCATTTGATCTTCTTCCTAGCAGGACTGTAAAGGTCTAGTTTATTTATAAGGGAGATCCTACAAATTACTCATATTGTCCATCTTTCTCTCACCGTTTATCAGGAGTTGGCCCGTGATCTAAAATTATTAAATTAAATGTAAGGTTTTTTTAAACTCCCCCATGAACACAATTTAGATCATTCAGGAAGCAGGCTTCAATCCTACCTGTTGGAGCCTACCTGGGTTGAGAGGAAAACAATGTCCCAGAACACAAACCAAGATACTCGATAAAATATCTCCCCACATGGTAATCGAACTCGGGTCTTAATTGTGTGTGATGACGAAGTGTCTAACCACTACACCACTGACACTGATGAATCAGCTAAATAACGTCATTTGTTAGAGGCAGATTTGGACAAATGGAAGCCGAGACATAAAAAAGATATAGAAAAAGAGAAAACAGGGGTCCATCATCCATCCACAGAGACAAGCTGTAGCTCCGCTCATGCAAACTAGAAGTCCTGGGACGGACATATATCTTCAAATGAGATCGGAACCTGAGACACCCACTGATCAAGCGTCAAATTTCGTACTTTGACTTTGAACAAAGACACGTCCCAACATACTTGCATCTATTGGCACCTTTGAAACCAAACATGGTTGAACTGGACATGTCCAATTTTTTTGTTTCATTTTTTTAGAGGAGTTTGTCTCTACTTTCTGCTGTATTTTTATTCAATTGGGCTTATAGTTTGGTTAAATACATCTTGAGGAAAGGACAAACAAAACAGTGATATCCAGTAGGGTTTACAGTTTACAGAATGAATAATTATATCTATATAATGTGACAATAGTAGATCTAAGATACTAAACGTTTGTAAAGGGTGTGCAAACTTTATTATATTGTGATTTTTCAAAACGTTAAAATGTGATAGTAAAGTTGTTCCCTCATCCGATCTGGACATTGGGGATTGCCTTGTTAGTGAGACAACTTCTTGGGCCTTCGTCACAGTGTGGTTGGTAGGGTGGCCAGTTCCTCTCCGCGCCGCCTTTACTTCCCCAACTCGAAGTCAAGTACCCATTACTGCTGCGTGGGCAGGAAGGGGCGAAAAAAATCTGTATCCAAACCGAGGCTCGAACCCAGACATTCCGCTTCGGAGACCAGCGCACTAATCTCTCCGCCACCGCACTAAGTGGATACACCCAGTTTTTTCTTGAGTCCTTGAAATATAATCACTGTCATTGCGGTGGTGCGCAGATCCATACAGTTGTGCTCTCTCTCTCTTTCTCTCTCTCTCTCTCTCTCTCTC
>NW_004797878.1:467035-471179 GCF_000002075.1 Aplysia californica | reverse complement strand
TCTCTCTCTCTCTCTCTCTCTCTCTCTCTCTCTTTCTCTATCTGTGTGCCCCCCCTCTCTCTCTCCCACCCCCCTCACCCTGCCTCCTTTTCCCCAACAGCTTTTAAACAAGCACAGAGACGGTGGTCGAGATCGTGTGTCGGAGGAGCTGTAAATACTCGGATTACTTCTTACGCCTTGCGAAAGGGAGCTCTTTTGTGATGTAGGTTTATCTATCTTTTCCATCGAACCCGACTCTGCTGGCCGACAACCAACATTTTTTTTTACAGCCCCAGCCAGCCCCTCCCCTCCCCCCATCTCCCACCCTCCCCTTTCCAACCCTTTCCTCCACCCCTTCTCTCCCGCCCCTTTCCTCCATCTCCCCCCACCTTCCATCCCACCCCTTTTCTCGACCCCACCCCCTTTTTCCCAATACTTTTTCTTTTAAACATACACCTCTTTCCTCAACTCCGTTCGTTTTTCTTCTTCTTCATAAGAAAGATGGATGCATGGAGGATTCAGTTTCAGTGTTGGTGGATAAGTGTATTATGTTCCTATGTCAGTGTGTAGTTTTATACTTTCCGTTTCATTGTTCTCTTCGGGTATATATTTTTATACGGTGTTTTGTGGCAAGGTATAACTGCGGTTCTGGGTAGCTCTGTTGCGCATTTGACTCTACCGTAAAACATTCGCGATTCTTCCCCATTTTTATTCACAGCTATTCGAAGCGTGGCAGATTCGAGCCATTCGAATGCTGTGGGATTGCTACGGATAATGAAATGTCTCATTTTTCTAAAGCCATCATGAGAATTAAGTATTTTTACGTGTCAAATCATTGTAATAAATACAGTGATATTTTGTGTTTTTATGGTTACGAGATAGAATGATAAATGGGGCTAACAAAAGTTACAAGACATGCCTCAAAGAATGTGTGTGGGTGGTTGGAAGGCGCCACTGGTAGGCCCTACTTCTTAAATTCCCATCTGTTGTTTCTGTCTATCTGTCTTACTTGTTCCCTGCACTAAATGACCATTATTGTGACCACCGACGTGGTTCTCTTTACTAAAACAAACAAACGAACAAACAAACAAACAAGAACGAGTTGTCACATTACTATTCTGTATTCACAAGTCACTCCATGGATGGCTCAAGGGCCCACGACTCTCGAATGTGGAAGCTCAGCAGATGGTTTTCCAAGAAATTAACTATAGGCGGGCGCGCCCCTTACCATGCGAATTTCGAAGCATTTTGAATGGTTTAGGCTTATGTGACGTTATCTAATCGCACTACATGCATGCCATCGCGTGCCCAGTGAATAGCGCTGTAAATAGTGAATCTCGAAATGCGGATGGTGCTGATGAACTTACGCTTGTTTAAGTAAAAAACAAAACAAAACAAAACAAACAACAAACAAACATACAAAACCCCAAACAAAACACCCGACCTCTCCAAATGACGGAGTCAAATGGGTGTAGAGCATAGCGCACTCCCCTAATCCTGAGTTCAGAACGCCCCCATTAGGGATTCGGTCCAGAGCCATCCGCTGCATCGTTTAATATGATACAAACTGAGCTGACGGAGCGCCCCATATTATTATGATGTTTGTATGGCCCTGTAAGTAGTTCTTTTGTTTAGTTATTATACTGGCATGCTCATTCTGCTCGATGATATCTTTAAAACAAACTATTTTTAAAAATTGAAATAAAAAATCAGAGCTAGTGGTTTGAGTGCGCTACTGGTAAGTCCAGTTTCTTTTCTTGCCCTCTCGTGTTTCAGTTTATGTCTAGTTTCCCAGCACTAAATGATCGTTATTGTGTAGACGTGCCTCCATTTCAGAAAAAACAAACAAAATCTCACCTCCACCACCACCACCACCAAGAAGAAGAAGAAGATGAAGAAGAAGGAGAACAACAACGTGAATGTGGTCTTTAACGTTCTGGCTTGTTGTAAACGGCAACTGTCTCAACAGCCCTACCTCACGGTGACGACATTACGGGCATAATATAAAAGCTTCACGCCAACTCGGTCGCTCTCAACTCTCGTCTCAATGTTACGTGCTGTAGACTTGGATGAGCTCTAGTCTAAGTGGAGACGGTTGTAATGACTTGAGCTGTAAATAGCACTTCGAGAGCTCTGCTGATACGTTTATCGGTAGACCCGATGATTATAAACGGTCTCCGGGTAGATCTATGTACTGAACTGTACCCGTAAATTTCTCACTTTCTCCCCTCTCTCTCTCTCTCTCGCTCTCTCTCTCTCTCTCGCTCTCTCTCTCTCGCTCTCTCTCTCTCGCTCTCTCTCTCTCTCTGTCCCTCTCTTTCACTCTCCTTCTCTCTGTCTCTGTGTGTGTGTCTCTCTCTCTTTCTCTCTCTCTCTGCTCTCTGTCTTTCCCTCCCCCTCTCTGTCTCTCTCTGTGCCTCTGTGTCTCTCTCTCGGCTCTCTCTTTCCCATCCCCTCCCACCCTCTCCCCCCAATCCCTCACTCACACACTCACACACACACACACACACACACACACACACTCTCTCTCTCTCACTCTCTCTCTCTGATCCCGTACCTTTAGTGAAAAAAAGGTAAAATAATGTTCACTCAGAGACCTTAGAATAGTTATATATTTGTAATATTCTTGCGTGCAGTTCGGCCAAATCAGTTTTCCACAGTGTATCGAGAATCCTTGGTAAGCTTACGATTGTTATGCAAGGGACGCTATCGTGAAATGATCGACAAAATTATGGTATTTTCTGTTATTTCCCTTCTTTTTATAAGCACGAATGTAGAGAGCATAATTTAGCTTGCACTGATTTTTTTTTTTTATTATATAAGTTAGCTCTATTGCAACGTAAAATGACTCTAATTTAGACTTACGAGTTCTTTTGCAATTTAGATATAGTTTAGGCCAAAAAGTTAGTAGAATTCGTGAACCAAGTGAGCCAATGCAATGTGTAATTAAAAATGCGAAATTCGATCAAAAAAGAATGTAGAAATCTACGAATAGGCGTTGTTGTGTAAGTGTTCTACTTTCGCTTTTGTGTAACATAATAATAGCAGTGAATAGCTGCATACGAAGTACGAAGTACGAAGTACGAAGTCACTGGCTCTGTGGTGTCATAGCCTAAAGCAGATAAGGTGATATGCGATAACATAAATAGTTGCGTGTATATAATTATGCTGACTCACTTGTGATTTTTCTGCCCATGGTAGCGGGAGGTAAGATTACTCAGACTGAGATTAGCATTTAGCATAAACAAGCCTACCGCTAGCGCACTGCTACTGCTATCTCCGGTCTGTAGCTAACTTCTAATCTAATTTTCACTCTCAATCACAACTGCGAAACACGATAAGTTTTGGGGGGGTTTTCGGTACAAGTCAGGGCGTCTCTTTGCTCATTCATCTCATTGCTAAGGATAGTTTGGGCTTCTTATTAATATTGAGACTATGACCAGGTACTGTACATAGCCTACTATAGATAGATCTAGATTTCAATGAAATGCACGCAAGAAAAATGAACTAGAAGATTGCTCTCCTGCCTGCAAACATCTTCTTCTTCTTCCTCTTCTTTCTTCCCCGACTCGCTTTCTCTCATGTCAAGTGTATCTCTTTGTAAATAGCTGGCCTAGTTCTCGTAACTAGCATTGATTACTTAATTACATTACTACTCGAACCTTTTTGGCTCGCCATTAAAAATCTGAGGGTTTAGGACTCAAAGTCCTCCATTTCGGATTATAAGAAAAATAAAGCAATGGTATTTTTTAAATTAATGTGGTTTGTGATGCTTGTAATACAAGTTACTTAGTAGGGAATAATTAGAATAATAATGGTCAGGTGCAAGGACTAGTTTTTAAGTTGTCCGTGGTCAGGTGTCAAAGTGAAACTAAGGTAAGTCCTAAAATAAAAATAGTGAGGTATATTTAAATGAAAATTGTACACTGCATTCATAGAGAAATGTTTATATTTTCTATATGTATGGATATACAGTCAAACCTGCTGCCACCTCTATAAGACGGCCACCTGTACAAGCGGCAACTTTCCCTAATTTCCCCCCTTGCGTTTTTTCTATATAACATCAGCCTGGTGATAAAACCGGCTAACCCACAAAATGTCCCAAAAAATTTTATTGGCCCTATCGATAGCAAATTGTCCATTTCATATGCTCACTTATAGTCAG
>NW_004797878.1:441699-466779 GCF_000002075.1 Aplysia californica | reverse complement strand
CGTAACCACGTGAGCTCTTCAAAAGGGAAATTTGTGTAATATTTCTTGTTGGTTTCATTTGGGAGTTATATAGATCTGGTTGTTCCCTCTTTTTTTTCTTTTTAATGCTGCTGATAATGTTATTAATGACTAAAACTCCCCAATGTGCCAACAGAACTGTTTTTATCTCGTTACAATGCCGGTATTTCAACACATCTTTATGGATTGTGTTTTATATGAAACTATTTTTTCTGTCCACGTGTTCTTCTTTGTCTTTGTATTTGAAAGTTACCGAATTATGAAGGCATTTTCCCTTATTCGGACTACTGTCTCTTCTCCTAATCATTTTTTCCATTGCAATAGAATGGACGAAGTCGGTAGATTTTCATTCTTTACTAACTTACTCAGAAAAAAAAATGCGGGACCTGTCCAGCACACCGTCTGTCCCGAACGATCGTTTTCTTTTAAAGTGTTTTTTTCTTTTTTTCATTAGCAATGTTTATTGCCGTCATTACCTTCTGAAACATCTTTCGACTTTCTTTGAAAGTTCCTTTCGTTAGTATTTTGTATACATTATTTTCTCAGTGTCATAACATAATGCTTTATCTTTATATCAAACCATAGCTTACATAACGCTATAACATTTAATAAGATGATGCCACTCTTGCTACGTCACCTCTGACCCTCAGCGCAATGGAAAGTGATCAACATGACCAGGCTAATGTCACATCAGCTGATAATACAACAGTTGTGTCACCTTTGATCTTTGCGAAAAGGACACGGCAAGAAAACGATTGGTAGGGTAACAAAAGGAAGAGGTTGAAAGAACTGGGGATGCTTCTACACATGCCAAGGCACGAAGCGAGCAGGGTGTGAACTTGACGTCCTTTTCTGTAGTAAACTGGTTGGTACAAAATGCAACGACATCACAGGTCACTCTCTTGGAAAGAAAACATAGACTACGTATATGCCATGATACACAGGATAGACAAAAAGAGATCTTACACAGCAAGTGAAATCCCAAAGAGAAATTACACAATTCAATATCGTTTAAAAGAGTCAATGGTCAAAGAACACCTGTTTGTAAAACAATCTTCATGAACACCACAGGCCTGACCCACATGTTTATTTAAAGTGTCTTATCCGAAAAAAACAAAAAAACAAGAGGTCCCCTCCCCCCCTTGAACACATTACGCCCACCATGAGAGAGCCAAGGATGACAAGTCGTTCCATAAAGTGGCATTTTTTGACAAACTTTCGAAGATATCCTCCTGTCTTCAGATGACTATCCAGGAAACGTCAGATTTGCATCAAGTATACATGGAGAACTTTGCAGAGAGGGTGAAAGCCACATTGAGCTATCAAGTGTTCTGCCAAAAGTTTAAGAAAGATAATTTGGGTTCACTTTCAACCAAAAAAGACCAGTGCAACCTTTGCACCAGCTTCGAATTAGGAAACCTCACAGAAACAGAATACACAGCTCATCAAATATGAATATGAAGAAAGCTGCAGCTAGACAAGAGAAGGAGAAGGACAGGGAGGTGGCACTGGACCCAGAGAACAAAATGTTTGTCCTTTGTATGGCGATCCAGTGCGTCCTTCTGGCCTCATCACTAAAGACATCCACCTTATATTATAAGACAAAACTGGCTGTACACAATTTTACAATTTAGGATCTTGCCACCAGAGACGCCAGATGATGTGCCTGGGATCAAAGTGAAGTTGGTCTGAGCTTCAACAGTTTTCATTATGTCTGACTCACTAACTGGTATTGCAAGTGACTGACTTCAACCACTTTATCATCTGCAGTGATTGGTGCAACTACTAAAACAGAACTGCCACCCTGGTGAGTACAATGGCCTCGCTGGCCAAAGAGCTTAACATCCCAGTTGAGCAGAAATTCTCACCAAGGGCCATACCCAAATGGAGGTGGATTCAGTCCATGTCACTATTAAGCGATGGCTAAAAAACGCACTGATGTACATCCCAAAGGACTACGTGAACATCATGCTCCAAGCCAGACGCATGTCCAGGCCCTATGAAGCTATGTACCTTGGCAACAGCTTTTTCAAAGATTTTGCAAAGGTCGGAGAGCACTAAACAATCCGTCCAGGGATAAAAGCAGGCGATTCTACTGTCACTGACTTGCAGGCATCAAAGTACACTCCAGTCTTTAAAATTCAATACAAGCTGAACTTTGATGATGGATGGCAGGCGCTGAAAGGATCAAGAAAGCTGAACACCCAATGTACGACGGTTACTGCTGGACCTCTCTGAAAGACAGATTGAAGATAACTGCCAACGAGTTTAAACATCTACTGGAGTTGAAGGCGGTCGTACCACGATGCTACCATAATTACCATGAAACTTTGCCTCAGTAAGACGTTTTGAAAGCGATCAAGTCAAAGTCGATTATTGTAGTCTTTCAAAACAATGGTAACTTTTGTCGTATCGCCTTGTTATAGCCACAGGACACAGAGTGAGACAGACATGCTCTTCTATTGTTGAGAAAACTCAATAATGTAGTAGTTGTCAAGCCACGCACCTTGGAGAAAGTTGGCGTATTCTTTGATACTTACAAAGTCTTTTAGTATAATAATAATATATTATTATGAAGCCAACTTCACTCAAACCATTACTGAGGTAGCAGAGCTTCTCTGTGGCTTTCTGCTTTCATTTCTTTCTTAGTATTACTTTTTCCAGGCCTTTGAAAGGCCACCCAGTGCCAATAGTACTGTGTCAGACACTGTCATACATCCTAAAGGCCTGCTGATGCCACTGCTACTACTGCTGTTTTTGTTTTTGTTGTTGTGGTTGTTGTGGTTGTTGTTGCTGTAGCTGCTCTCCCTTACCATTCGAACCTCCTGTTCTTCTACTTCAAATATGATTAATATACCCATTGCTGTGTTCTGCTTCTTCTACTTCTATTAAATGTTCCAATTTGTGACTGTTGTTTTTGCCAGAATTGACTCCGTAACACTGAAATGGCAGCAGCTGATAGTATGTCGGTAGCAGTAATATCGTCCTCCTCTTCCTTCTTCCTCCTCCTCCTCCTTTTTTCTCCTCACCATCTTCCTCCTCACCCTCATCCTCCTCCTCCTCCTCCTCCTCCTCCTCCTCCTCCTCATCCTCCTCCTCCTCCTCCTCCTCCTCCTCCTCCTCCTCCTCCTCCTCCTCCTCAACCTTCTTCTTCTTCTTCTTTTTCTTCTCCTCCTCCTCCTCCTCCTCCTCCTCCTCCTCCTCCTCCCCCCCTCCCCCCTCCTCCTCCTCCTCTTCTTCTTCTTCTTCTTCTTCTTCAAAAGATCACGATGATTGAAGAACTGATCAAATACGTTACAGTCAAGTGTGGCTTGGCTGCACTCAACCAAACTCGAGGCCAGCAGTGGCTTCCTGATAAAACCGGCCAACCCACAAAATTGAGGGTTGGTTGGTTTTATCAGGGAAAATTTGAGCGACATAACCGTCTAACCCACGCAGTTTCATTAAAAGCGATTTTTTAAGGAAAAAAAGGTCTACAGTGTTTCGGTAAAGTGTTTTAATAGGTGTTTGAAGCACTGGTTTATCGTTAAACACCTTTGTTTTGAAATAAAACAGTTTTTTCCTTCTCCTGTAAAATTTACCTCGCTGGGGTTAGCCGGTTTTATCACAAGGCCGACGATAATTTAACCGTCTAAAACGGCTGATACATTTCGTTTTATTGTCACCCTTGTGCAAAATCAGCAACAAAATAAAAATGACAAACAAAATACAAACCAACAACAACAAAAACAACAACAATGCGGTTTTCGATTGGGACCTCAGATGGGAATGGGTTTTTTTCTTCGTCTTGGTTAGTCCTGCCTAAGACGGCCACCTGTCTTATACGACCACTTTTCTCCTTGACAATGGGTGGCTGCCTTATACAGGTATGACTGTATATATACATATCTGGGACAGCTGCTCGAAAAAGAAATTATAAATAGAACTAAGAATAAATTAAGCATTGATCCCTTTTTAAGGTTCGGGAAATTTGGGTTACACAATGGCAAACATACAGTGAATACATAATTAATTATATGTATGTACAAATGCCCACTTACTTAAAAACATACTCATGAATACACAATATTACTCCAATAAAGAACAATTTCACAAACATGCCATTGCTGGTCACCACTGTGCAGCGCCCTGGGTTTTTTTAGCCAGGATTATCATGTCTTTCTAAAGGACACATACCCCAGTGACCACCCACCTCAACCTCGTGTCAACAACTCTTGCTTGACATTGCTTTTGGGTCTGAACTCTCTACTCACTTATTAACCAATGGAGGCCCCATGTAAAATTGGAGAATATGAAGATCTTGAATAATAAGCACTTCAGCGAAACTGCAGAAGCTTCACCAGGAGCAAGCCGTTGCTGACAAAGAAAGTCTAACAGGCCAACTTGTAGCATGCCAGTTACCCCCTGGCAGCACAACATGCTCCAGGTGCAATTGCTCAAGAAAGAATGAAATGAAAAGAAAAAGAAAACCTCTTTGAACTTGCCCTTGAAAAGGAGATTCAGGGCACTTGTGCAAGATTTGACTTTTTTAAAAATTTTACCCCCCCCCCCCCCCCCCCCCCCCGCCCCTTTCTATTTGCTGTAAATAACCAGTATCATCAATATCAAGTCAAAATATTCACTTTCATAACTTAGCCTAAAAACTGATTGCATCATAAGGTACATTATTACACACAGAGGGAGGGAAGAGACAAATAGGCCCACAGGTAAGTTGTGCAAGGGGGCTAAGAGTCTAGAGTTAAGCATCACAGTCAGAAAAAAATGTTCAGCTGTGGAAAAGAAATTTATTAACTTTTTCTTGCAAATCAATTTTGAGTTCTTTCTATACTGGTCAAAGTTCTAAAGATGGCAGGTTTGTTGGGCTTGTTTTACCCTTTTTTGAATTCTGAGAAAGTTTTTAAAAAATTAATGCAAGTTGGGATCAAAGCCACTGACGTGATGTAATCTATAATTACTTAACTGATTATGATTAGATTTTTTGCATACCAAACAACATTCAGTGTACAATGATTTATATTTTATTTTTCACCTCTGCAGTTGGATGTCTCGTATTGCTCGACTCCTTGTAATATCAAATATCCTTCGAACGCAGAGTTCAGGATTCTGGTCAATGGGAGAGATGGCGTCAAAAACAGCAATGGTTTCGAAAGATGATGCTTTACCTGGTACTTTTCTCTTTTTTATGATTTTATGTGTCTGATGAAAGTCTGTGTTGAGCAAAAAAACATCTGTTGAATGTAAATTCATGTAGTCAAGACAGACAGCTTTTGACATATAAAAACTAATGAAGAAGTGTGAAATGTGCATAGTGTAGGTACCTTTTACATATAGATAGGTTTATTGTAAAAGGGCCGGATGGTGAACAATTATGTTCCCCTCATTGAAGACAGTATCCACTTGAAATGTTCTCCTAGACAAACCCCTTTTCTCACTTGGGCACAAGTATCTTTTCTACATTGCATGCTGTTTCAGCTTGCATAAAAGGTTACTCGGGGGCTCTCGTGGCCTAGAGGTTAAGGTGTTCACCTCTCATTCAAAGGTCCCGGGTTCGAATCCGGGGTAGCAACCGAAAAATGTTCTTCTCTACAATTGTCTCCTTTCACCTCCTTTCCTGTTCTCTAGCACCCCATGTTTTGTCGTCTGCTTTCGTCTCCTCTTTCTTCCCCCACCCACCTCCTTTGCTCCCTCCTCTGGGCTGCTGACTGCTGACTCTTTCTGCAGCCTTTCTACTGCTACTCCTTGGCTCCTTCTTACTGCTGATTTCTGCCTCACCTCTGATCTTCTGGTAGGAAAAATCTACACATAGCCTTCTCGGACAGGGGCGAAAAATCTCAGAGGACCTGTGTCCAAGTTGTGCACGTTAAAGATCCCATGGTGGTCTTAAAACAAGAGTAGGCTTCGGCCGCCACCCGAGCAAAATTCAAAATTACTTACCAAATGAAAATATTAGGTGTGTCCCGCGCACTCATATGACCTTATGCAGTTGCGAGTGCCGTATAACACTT
The DNA here is from genome assembly GCF_000002075.1 of Aplysia californica. Classification (NCBI taxonomy): domain Eukaryota; kingdom Metazoa; phylum Mollusca; class Gastropoda; order Aplysiida; family Aplysiidae; genus Aplysia; species Aplysia californica. Next base: position 460,756 of record NW_004797878.1, on the reverse strand, counting down.
ACCGAAGAAAAAAAAGGTTACTCCAAGAAAATATGTCTCGCTCAGAGTATGGCACTTAAGAGGAACAAAAACTATCTGCCTAGTAATACTAGTATTAGTGTATATACTTTTAATTCTTTATGCATCTAGTAGGACAATTTTTTACAGTGCCCTGGTTGGTATGGTGTATGCTTCTTCTGGATAAGTCTTACTTGTTGTAATATTATCCCATCGTGTTTATGGTCTATCCATCATTGTGTTGACACCAGTAGACTACAGCTTATTGAAGACAACAGCCACTTCTGCTTCTTTTTCTTCGATCTTCTGCCGTGTTTCTGGTGAAATGTTCTTTAAGTTTTTCTACTCAGAGAGCGACTATTTCTTATGCTATGACATATTTTCATCATTGTATATAAAAATGCTTGCTTTTCAAAAGCAGCCGTTGAGCAGAGGTATATATACTCATTTTTCTTGTGTCTCTTCATAACTGGGATTTATCTAGACTTTAGCCAATGAAGTGAGCTCAAGTGTTCACCTGAGTGTGGTACCTTTTCCCTTCTTTGCACTGTTTGGAAGCCTTGGTATATGTTGTCAGTGTTGTAAATCTAGCAGTCAACTCGAGGTCCTCAGGTGCATAGGTTCTTTAACCTTATTCGTACGTCATGTTTTACTACCGTATCCATATGACGTGGGGAACTTTGTGCCACCACTTTCCAAAGAGGAAATTTGCTCGTTTTAATCCAATCCGTACACTTTGCATAGCAATCTGTCAAAATGATTTTTTGAGAAATACTGAAAGTTTCAAAAAGATCTTCGCTCTAGAAGTATTCTAAAATGTGAAGAATGCAACCCTGGGGGTACAAAATATCCCCAGGGCGTACGGATAGGGTTAAGCTGAGGAGGCCAGTGCTCCTGGGGTTATAATGGTAATATTTTTTTAGCTCTCAGTTATCAAGATGTCTGTAAGATGCTGGAAAGACTCACAGGTTTTCTTCTCCGCTGGGATTTTGTAAGAATACTCTGAAGTATACTCAGTTAAACAGACTGTATAGACTGGTAATTTTTATAGAATAACTCCAAGACCTCTCACTGTAGATTTGTATACAACTGTGAATATCTATTTTGCAAACAATGCCCTTTTTGTAGCTTTTAAGAAGGCAAGGCTGTGTGATCTGAATCTGCCGTTTTGAAAGCTTTCTACAAGAATGACTGATAACAAACAGTCACTTGCTGCTCACTTGTACAACAGCTAGGTTTTAATATCTATTAATTTGATGGACCTAGAATTGTACAATAGCATAGGGCTGTCATCCTAGCCTTTGCCCAGACTACTCCTGTTGATAATTGTCACTTTTACTTTAAAAGCATAAACTTAAACATGGTCTTGCTCATTTCATCTCATTACAGAATCTTGGTCATCCGCTACCATTAACACATTATCAAATACTCTTTTCAAATGTGGTCAGAACAATATTAAGATTATTTCACTTTCACCCATGGCAATTTAATCTGAAAATAAAAAAGTCTTCCTTCTATGCCATGAAAGCGGCTATTGTGGTACTATCGCCACCTCAGGATATTGCAGTCAATGGTGCAGCCACTGAATGGACTCTTTCTGATAGCTGACTATGTTACTTTTGGCATTCTTATCTAAAAAAGACTGGTAGCTCGACTATCTTACCCTGGAATCAGGAATGCAGAACACCTGAGAAAAAAGTATGCAGCTGTCCCCCAACCAGGCCGTAAGGTGTGGTCTGGGAATTAAGCCAGGTGCGTTGAGCTCAAATCATTATGTGTACTTTTGTGAGAACCGTGTCACTTGGTTTATCTGCTATAATTCAAGTGCTACAATAAGAAAAGTTCAATTTTCGTGATGTTCCTGACAACTACGATATGTGAGGCATCGTAGTGAAATCAGACGCTTGTCTAAATAAGGAAATGGAAGGAAACCATATTTTTCTTCCTGTGTGGCAATTTTTATCTAATTTTTATTTTTTGGCCCAACACCTTTTATATCCATTCAAAAACACTTTCTTGAAAAATGTTGAACTAAGAAACAAAAAATGTAAATTTACAGTTTCTAAGGACTCTCAATCTTTGGAAGTCACCAAATTTTGGCGGTCATTTCTCTTTAATTTTACCTCTGAAATCAGGTGACCTCCACCTCCTCCAAACGCAACTATCTCGACTTCTGTTGAAGATTGAGATAGATAATTTTTGTCATTGAAAGCAAGACAATTGCACTAGCTTTAAGATGATACCAATAACTCCATATGCCCAAAAATTGACGAGCGCATGATTCTACTGTATCATGACACATATTTACTTTTTGACCTCCACAAATAAAATCAGTTCCAAACTGTGCTATTTATATTTAATTTTTACAGTCAAAGTTGTCAACGACTGACACCCATCGTTGAGGGAAGAAGAGGTTTTGTTCGTCAGATGGATGTCTTAGACAGTGTCGTTATAATTTTTTGAAAACATAAATAATGGGGGGGGGGGGGGGGGGGAGTTGAAAGTGGTCATATGCACATGTGATTGTCTGTCTTAGACAGGTGGTCATTATAGCAAGTTTGACTGTGCTGGAAAAACTTCAGAACAAAAGCTTGTTCTTACTCCCTTCTCTCTATTGGTTTGCACACTTTACATACCTGGTCACCATGGTAACTTGATGTATGCAAGGCTTGCTTACTTGCCTTTGACTTTTAGTGAGTGGTGCGAAACGCTACCTACTACCTGGGATGATGTCACCTCCAATATGCTATACATTTTTCCCAGCCTTATCTTGTCTTTGCATTCTCTTATTTAAGATGGGTTTGTTTGTTTTATAATTTTATTCCCTCCTCATTTGACATTAGGTGAAGGAGGAGTTTCTAAATGTGTCCTCGGCCAGCAGCCAAATCCTGCCGTGCTCCTTATTCTTTTTACCTGCAATTCCAGTTTTAACTCTTTCCACTTATTTCGTTACTTTTCCCAAAGTCAGCGAAGCCAGTCTCTTTTATCTTTTTTTTTTTGGTTTGTTTTTTGGGGAGGGGTTTTTGTTTTTAGACACAACCAGTGGGTAAGAAGCCATGTAGGCATTGATGACAACGAAGCCGTTGACCACTTTGCCAAAGAATCTCTAAAACTACCTCAAAACAAAAATTGTAAAATCCGTTTCTCTGACATGAAACCGAAAGTAAAAGAACACATCACATCTTCTTGGTCCCAAATTTGGAACCAATAAATACCCAACCAACTCCCATTATATTTAACCGAAACTTATGCCCAGGAAACCCGTGTCTCTCCTACGATGAGAGAATGTTGTTTACACAAGATTAAGAATAGGACACACACACGCCACGCACAAATATTTACTCAAAGGAGAGGAAGCTCCTTTTTGCATGGCGTGCAACACTTATTTTACAGTTCGGCACATTCTTACGGAATGTGTCGACTTGGACGATATATGCATTCAGATGTAAAGATATCAAAACTCTTCTTGACATCGTGAGTCCGAGAAAAATTTTGAGTTTTATAAGAGAAATAGGATTGTTTCATAGGGTATAAAAATGTATAGTTGTGGTTGTCGGTGAATATACTTACACGGAAATTAATATTGTAAATGCCCATGTAAATAAGAAGTCTTTACCGAAAGATTTTTATAAATGTCTGTCCGTCCTTTTAACATGATGATGATATGACCTTGTGCAGTTGCGAGCGCCGTGGGGCTCTTACTAAGATAAGTGGTCATTTGCACTGGTGATTGCCTTGGACAGGTTATTCTAAAGAATATGTTTAGTCACTCTTATTATTCTGGTTTGAGTGTCAAATTTAAAAAGAATCTATGAAAAAAATGATCTAGGTAGAGATCTGGCCTGGTATTTTTTTCAAGTTCTGCGTGCTTCGCTGTTGGCTTGCTTTGAGGGGAGAGGTTAGCACAATGTTTTTGGACTAATGACCTGTCTGCTATACTAACGGTGTCAGTCTTTTGCCCTGGGCCTAATATGGGGATGACGAATTGATTGCATTAGTCAAGCTGTAATATGTCATGCTGTATACTACTGAAAAATGAGACTAATTGATATAGTCATGGTTACAAGGATCTATTCTTTTTTTTTATAATAGCTAATAATATGTGTGGTGACGCAGTGGAATCGGGCACTCATCAGTTTTTTAGGTATATGGAATTATTGGTATCTTAAAGGTTGTCCGTGGCCTTGCATTTGATTTTAAAAATATCTGTTTATCTTGAACAGAAGTCGAAATATTTGGCATTGAAGGGGTTGGGGTCACCTGGTTTCAGAACTAAAATTAACGAGAAAATGGCCGCCAAAGTTTGGTGACTTTCATAGCTGAAAAGTCCCGGGAAACTTTAAATTTACATTTTACGTGCCTTCAGTTAACGTTTTTCCTTTAAAATTCACACATGATAATGTTTTTGAATGGATATACAAACAAAAATTCGAAAAGAAAAAGTAAAAACTGGCCGAAAAATGTCTATTTCTTGGATTTCATTATTTTGACCAGCGCCTGATTTCACCACGATCTTACATATATGTATGTAAGGGGTTGTTTTTTTCATCTTTATACCATTTTAGTCATGTATCACAGTGTCTGAGGAGCTATCGTTAAACTTTTCGTCTCATGTGCCGATGATGTGAGTTTGATTCCCACGCTTGGAAAAGGTTGTACAGCGTCTGATTTCTCTGTTTGAAGATATCCTCCACCCCCACCCCCTTTCCCCTTCAACCCATGGTCCATTGTTCCCTGACCCTGATAGATACGGTCAAAGTAGCCCACCTTCTAAAAATGTTTTAAAATTAAATGTTGATAAGGGCATAAGACAGTTACAATGTATGTAATGAATGACCTTGCAAGAGACTTGAAAGCACTGTCGTAGATAGTCAAGTACTCCATGACCGACAATGTTCTGATCACACTGAAAGTTGCTACAGTCTTGGTTTTTATAAACACGGTTGGTTGGAGGGCGCTACTGGCAGGTCTTACTTCTTTACTTTTCCTCTGTTGTTTCTGTCTGTCTGTCTTACCGTTTCCTAGAACTAAATGACCATTAGTGTGTCGATGTGCTTCTCTTTACTCAAACAAACTCACACATGACATGGAAACATTTGTGTTTTTTTCCTGCAGGTCGATCAGAGAAGCTGAAAGTTAGCCCCAAACACACTGTCCTAGGGACCACGACAGTCCCACCTTTCCCCGAAAATGTGGAAAATGCTATGTTTGGTGAGTTTTTTGTTTGACCCGTCTGGTTTTCCTCAAATGGAAAGACCTTAGATTAAAGACACTTAAAGTGGGTGGTTGGCGCATGCTCTGGTTTGATTTGCTCCTTTTCCCCTATCAAACGTTTGTCATCCTTATCTGTCCTCCTTTTTTGTGTTTGTTTCTATTTTGTAATGTCTCTAGTCTTCGGCACTTACATGACCTCATTGTGTTGCAAGTGGCGTAACACTCTGACTAACACTAAACAAGGCGCACCGGCAGTGGAATTTTTGTTGCCGCGGGGGATTCCCCGCCAGGCGCCTTATCACGTCGGGGTCACGGGGGTCAGCTCCCTGTCGCCGCTCTGTCTGGGCTCACTTCAGTTTTGGTACTTTTCAACGTACAATTTTAGGTGTATCCTTGTATTTATGGTAATTCTCATTTAATACACCCAAAGCATGCATTTCTGCTCTTGAGACTCAAAAAAGAATGGATGTTGTAACTTGTCTGGTTATTTCGTTAGACGCGCTGGAGTCAGCAATGGTAAATTGTAATTTTTTTGGACTAGCGTGAATGAAAAAAAATCAATATAAAAAAAAGGCATCGTCAAAATCTGTCGAACTTTTGGAACATGAACGACATAACATTGGTGCAGATACTCAGAAAAGGTGGTATCTGCGCATATAATAGAAAGCTGTAATTTTGCAACTTTATCCATCGGGCACACAATTCGCTATGAAGTAATTCCTCCAAATACAACTTTATATGTCTAATATAATCGTGAATATTCGCATATTTTCTCGAAAGTTTATAAAAGTTACCATGAAGTTTCTCTATGAAAGGTACAAATCGATTTTAGTGCTAGAATACATCTTCAATATAGATCTGATACACGAACAGTATCTGTTACACTCTTGAAATTCCTTACTTTTCTTAAAACGCTAAGTCTAGGTTTTGTAAGTTGACTGAATAATAGGGATAACTTCTGGTAATTGGGTTATAAGAATAATTTCTAGCTTTCCAGGGACACAGAATCAGCACCAGACTTTTCCAGCTTTATTTTTCGTTTCTATGACCATTTGCAGTAACTGACAATGTGACTGATTTCTTTACATTCATAATTGTGTCCGCGTATATTTCCGACACAAAAACTAAGAATGAATGTGTTAGCTGTCATTATTTTTATTCCATACAAGAAGTTTATTTACCCATGTATTTACACGATTTTGTGGGTTTTTTAACCGCTTAGATTCTATATTATATCTTTTTAGTTGTATGCAGGCTGCCACAGACACAGCATGATTCATGAACAAACGCAGAGTAACTTTCTCTTGTTTAATAGTAAAATAGGAGCTAACGCTGATCGTCTTTAGTTAAAAAATGCAGATGTGCATCTTTCTTCTCTTATAACTTGACTATTTCTACTCGCGTAGATTTAAGATTTCTTATGGTAAAACACATGATATTCGTAGTCAGTTTCACACAGATTTTGGAGAGATTTGTCTTGCCTTTTTTAAATTAACAATCATTTATTCATCAGTTTGTAACTAAAATAGGACAAATTGGGTACTCTACGAACACTTTTCTAGAACAAAAACTAAGGCACAGAAATTAACCATTCTAACGCAGAATAAATCTCAAGACATTGAGCTTTTAGTACATCCGCGTAATGGTTTGCTATGCGGGATGGGGAAGAAGTTATATCGTTTTAAACATAGTCAAAAATGCAAACTTCCTAACCGACACCGGCAAAGTCACTTCAGGGCTCATTAACCCTGTGACCCCAAGCCGGGGAGCTCCGGCGGGCTGCTGAGTCACGCTAGCTAAAAGTAACAGAATCGGGCGAAAAGTGACTCCGTGTAAAAGACACTTAAAAACTGGCCGAAGTTATAGTTAAAATGATAGACTTCAACATTCAGTAAAATTTTGTTATATGGCCAACAGTTGGATGAATACATGGTAGGCCTATGTAGTTGGTAGTAACGGGGGACTGGCAGTATAACAGGTTTCTAATGCTGTCCTCGGTTAAATAACCCTGACTGCCCATTCTTGTCTCTTTTTCTCTCTTTCACACTCTCTCTCTCTCTCTCTTTCTCTCTCTCTCTCTGTGGTTGTATGTGTATATGCATACTATATCATATATATATAACATTACATGTTACATATAATATTAATTAGCAACTGGTGATAAAGATCAAGTTTGCATGCTGCAGGATGCATTTTTCATTGTTCACAATAATAAACAGAGTTTTTTTGCAATCATTTGCCTTCAGGACTGGGCTGCTTTTGGGGTGCGGAGAGAAAGTTCTGGAATCAGAAGGGAGTCTTTTCCACTCAGGTAGGTGGTTGAGTGAATGGTTGAAAGGAAAGAAATGCAAGGGGAACAAAAGGGGAAAAAAATGAGTGTTCTGCAGGAAGGATGTGTTCCAGCACTAAATAATGACGTTTTTGTGTGGATACAACAACAACAACAAGCTCTCAAATTAAAACAAACGCTACTCAAAGAACAGCATCCTGGATAAACAAAAGCAACAGTAACAGTACCCAAGATTAATAAAAACAATATATACAAGAAGAACAGCAGCAACCTAACCTTGTATTGATAAAAACAGCAACGAAAACAACTGAGTCTTTGAATCTGCTATACCATTTCAGCATATATGGTATGCCAGTGACTTGTCCTCTGCGGTCTTCACTGCTTTTGATTTCCGGTAGAATTCTAGTGTCGACTTGTGGGCGAGCAAAAAATACTTTGTGGTCTAGATTAAATAAAGCCACTGAAACACCAGCAGAAACATAACACTGGATTAACAAAGACAACAACAACAAAAGCAACTGCAACGACACCAAGAGACTCCTTGAACCTATGTATACAGCAACAACTATGTCTCTTCTTTAGTTACAAGCCGCTAGAGGGATCATGTGCTCTGATCCTTCCAACTCATTTCTGTTTCACTCTTGCTTTTGATGCATCTGTTACAGACATCACACCGGTTATGAAGAATGAAAAGCTTTTAATAAGACCTGCCCAAAAAAGCTATACTATGGGAAACGTGTTAGATTTAAGGTTAAAAAATAAAATTTGTTGTAGCTCGTTAGTTTCAGTAAAGTTGTTATGTTGACTCGTCTGAATCTAGCACTCTTTGTCTTGTTTTAGGTTGGCTATTCAGGTGGATTCACTACCAACCCCACATACAAAGAGGTATGCACTGGTCAGACAGGTCATAACGAGGTCGTCCGTGTCCAGTTTGACCCCAAGAAAATTTCCTACGTAGATTTATTGCAGGTAAGTTGACGTCTCTGAATGTATGTGATAAATTAAAGTGTGCAAAATTGTGATGTTCTGATTTCATGTCGTGTATTATGCTGGTCTTTTTCTTAAAATTTTCTTTCATAATTGAAATTTTTTGTTTTGTTTTTAAGTAGACGTTTTTATACCCACATCGATAATTTAGATCAATCTGGAGGCAGGCTTCCGATCTTGACTTTCAGGGCCAAACCAGGCTGAGAGGGATTCAATATCCCAGCTGAAAGACCAAGAAACTCGATAAAATTTCTCCCCCCTCAGGAATCGAACTCTGATCTCCTTTAGGCAACAGTGGGGTGCCTACCGGCACACCACAGACGCCAGTTTTAAATTGAAGAATTTATCCTTTACATTAGCAATTTAAACCGAAGTCTTACTCGTACCCTCCTTCATCCTCCCCCCCCCACCTTCCCATCCAAGTAGTTGTGAATCAGGATCATCATCTATGTACTGTTTCTTTGTGACGTTTTTAATAAACTTGCCATTTCTTTTTTCGAAAGATACCTTATGAAATGTTAAATTATTCATACTTAGAAATAAATTTTGTTTCATTTCATGTTAGTTTACAACTTTCAGAGTGATTAGCGACATCATGCTTTGTTAAAATCAATGCCGATTGATATCCCCCCCCCAAGGTATTCTGGGAAAACCACAACCCGACGCAGGGCTATCGTCAAGGCAACGACGTGGGCACCCAGTACCGCTCGGCCATCTACACATACGGAGCTGACCAGCAGAGCCAGGCGGAGGAGTCCAAGGGCAACTTCCAGCAGGCGCTGACGAAGGAAGGCTTCGGAGCCATCACCACGGAGATACAACCTGCGGGAGAGTTCTACTACGCCGAAGATTATCACCAGCAGTACCTTGACAAAAACAAGGACGGCTACTGCGGTCTGGGAGGTATCGGAGTCGCTTGCCCGAGAGGACTGGTCAAGGCCAAGCAAGATCTATGATTGTGCAACTTGTATATATGTATCGACTGCTCAGTGCATGCTCATTTATGTACAGAAAGAGGCTATGCAAATACTCAGTCAGATGGAATGGGCAGGATGCTCTTGTTATGGATGTAATATGTATTTTTTTTAAATTTGGAAATTGCTTCTTGTAACACTTCAACATGGTCCCGGGAAATAATGAGTGTATAACATCATTTGCTGCCAGGGCTATATGGCACCAAGGTAGGTTTCTCCAAAAGGAGTTGTGAGTTCCTCCCCACTTTGATATCATGTTGCTGATGGCTCTTGCCGAGGTCATGTTTAGGGGCTAATTTATTCATGCACTAAAAATTTTATGCATAAAGTTCTCTTTTTTGTAGAGTGAATTACATTACTACTTTCATGTTGACATGATCAAGTTTCAAAACTTGGTTAATTTCATTGGATCAGTAAAACCAAAGAGTGTTCTTATCCTAAGTTTCTTCTAGATGATTTTTAGACTGAATGATAAGAGATCACCTTCTGAATAAGAGTTTCTCAGATTTTGATACCGGTGTCTGGGGTGTAGTGGTTAGGGACTTTGCTGTCATATGAAGGAGACCTGGGTTTAATTCCCAAGTGAGGAGAACTTTTTTTTATGTCAATAATATCTCGATCTTTCTGACCGTAGATAGGATATTGTAATGTATCGCTTTCAGCCCGGGTTGGCCCTGACAGGCGGGGTCAAAAGCCTGCCTCTGAAATGATCTAAATTTTGTTGATAGGGGCGTAAAAGTGAAAGCACCTACTTTTTAAAAAAAATTAATTTGACTGCAGTTAAAGTGAAGTGGACAACTGTCAGTCACCCTCCCAATATTGCCAAATTTAAAAAAATTATTTTTTAAAATCCAAAAGCGGGAGCCATTACGGCCATGTATTATTCTTGAGTCGGTTCCAATTTAGCAAAAATTGGAGTCACCATTGACTTGTGGACCAGAGCATAGTCTACCCTGCTGATGATGGTTGGCGCTCCTGCCATGGTGATAGAAAGAATGTAGATTTTATTTATTCTGCAGATAGTCCGGGGTTTTTTTTCTTTCTTTGTTATGTTCCATGCTCTAAATGTTCATCTGTGGTGTATGTGTAAAGGTTATTTAATTAAGATCTTCAATGTTGCACATTGAAGACAGGAGCTCAAGCCTTTGTGTGTATGCAAAAGTCTGTTCTTATGAGTTGACTATCTCCATCTCTCTGCTGGGATAGCGCTATAGAGCATTCAGATGCTTTCGAGAAAATGTGAAAAAACGTTTTTATTAGTAAGTCTAATTGAATTCAGGTTTCAGCCTCTAGATTTTTACAATTTATATTAAAGTTGTCATTAATTATTGATACAAAGTAAAATGTGAGAGCTGATTTTCAAGACTGTGCTTAGGTCAAAAGCCTTGAGTACTTTGAGATCAAAGTTTTCAAATTTTGTTCCATAAAGGGATAGTGAACTGCAGTGACAATATTGTGTCCCACTGATAAGCAGGGTCAGAGCAATTACAGTCAATCTCCTTCTCTTTAAACTTAAACCTACATGTTTCTGGCCATTCAGCTTGTGTATCATTTGTCACAATTGAAAAAACAAATGAAGAAGTCTTGGTTGAAGCAAATTGCAGACGACAGCTTATTACGAATAACGAAAGCGACAGGCCAATTTCATTGGACTCGCAATGCGGAAAGAACCTTTGGAGAATATTGTAACAACAGGCAAGTTTGATGGAAAGAGAGGTAGAGGCAGACGGAGGGAAAAGATACTGGACAAACTGACAGCATGGCTGGGAGCAGCAAGAACAACAGACACCATTGCTGCAACACAAGACAGATGGAAGTGGAGGTCCATGATTGCCCACGCCAGTCGGCAAGGCACCGGATGATGATGATGATTTGTTGCACAAGTATCGAGGCGTCTCTTCTTTAGAATGATATTGACTGTGGCTGTTACAACTAGATCTTGTGTTAGTACAGATGACCGGTATGGAGAGAAAGGTGACCACTGAAGCAGGTTCGACTGTATTGCTGTATCACGTGATGGATCCAATGTTTTCTGTTGCTTCAAGTTAAAGATAATCAGAAGCAAACAATTCTCTAAGTGTAAAGCCATCTTGACGACATTACAATGGATATTGTTGTAACTGAGTTCATGTACAAATATTTGGTTTTTCTTGTGGTGGAGGGGTTGCTGTCTTGTAAATATGTTTAGAGGATTTAGTTCTTTTAGAGCTTGCTTAGCGTTCAGCTTTTTACCAAATTTACACCAGATTTTTTCACTATTGGTCAGCAAGTGAAGAATATTTTCTCAAGTTTTTATATTTCTTTTGTTTTGAAATAAAATTTCAATGTTTTATTTGGCATCATGTACTGAAGAATCCGTTTGTGATAATAACTGGTATAATAAGAATACAAAACAACCAAAACGACTCTCGATTCCTGTGTTGATGTTTTTTCAGTCATGCCTTTAAATAATGTACTGGAATAGCAAATTCTTTTTTTGAAATTTTGGTTATGTGGAAAGAATAGTTATTAGTACAGTTGACCTCAGGACCAATTGAGTTGATGTGTTCAGGGGAGTGAAAGATAGATCAGTTCATCTGAAGTTCAACTTAACCATTGGGAATTTTTTTTTTTTTTTAAAGAAGGGGTGCTGGGACCCAAGAAAAGATCAATTTAACTCTTTGCATTCACACAGCCAGCAGTACAAAATACCTCGTCTGGTTACTCAGCCTGGTGAGTGACTGTGACGGACTTCTTGGGCCTGTCGCAGAACTGGGTCAAGTGACCAGAACGGATAATTTTCACTGTCACATTATTATTGCGGCAAGTTACCTCAAAGTGTTAACGAAAGATCAACTCAAGCGAGTTCAACACAAGCGGAGTCGACTGTTGTAACCCACAGCAGCAAGAAGAGTAGATGAAGAGCATGTTTTGGTCCAAACATCAAACCGTACTACGACTAGACCAGTCATTTTGTTGTTTGGTTGGTTGATGCAAGCGACTACTATTGAGTTACCAGCATCACATCTCCTCTCTTTTCTTCTTCCCCAATCACTACCTTAGAATAACAAAGTTCTGTCTGACATTTTGGCTGTTTTCAGTTACTAAGACCGTGCGGTCGGAAATCAAATGTTCTATCATCTGCTCTATCAAAATCGTAAGATTATTTTGAGTTGTGATCAAGATATTCTAAGAATTGCGTTCGAAAAAGCTTAAGATACTACCATGCGACTCAAAATTTTTTATGTCAATTTTCTCAAAACTAGGTACTGAACAAATAAAACTTTGTAATTCCGAGGTAGCATGGTGTAATAATAATGACGTACAATCGCCTCTTTCCACATCAGTACTGTTGATCATATCATGTCTTAATTGACCCACATTGTAATTGTAATGAGGAGAACTTACTTGTACTTTGTACAGTAGCCTATCGAGTTACAGGGTTCACAGTCATCAAGATTTTGTAGGCCAAGCAATTTTCAGTGAGTATTTTTTTTAAAGTAGAGCAAAGAAGTTCACTCTTGATTCTTAAGTCGTATGTTATTGGCTGAACTTTAGATCAAGAAAATTATACTGACCAATCAGCCTTAAGACGTACAAGCTTGAAGATGACATCAATAACCATATATGCTAAAAATTGACGAGCGCCTGATTCCACCGCGTTGAGACACATATTATATATGCTAAATAAGAGAAATAAAAAGATAGAAAGTAACTTATCTGTGTATGAAAGGACTGTAATAACACGGTAAATAATAGGAATCATGAAAAGGCAAGCAACTCATCTGTGTTTGAAACAAACACGATAACATGACAAGTAAGAGGAATATAAGGAAAGTCACCAGAGATTGGAAGAAAAAAAAGGATTATTTACAGGGATGAAAATAAGGCACAAGAATCAGTATTCAGTCAAATGCATTTATTTTATTCAAACAAACAACCACCACAATAAGAAAAACAATTAAACAAAACATAGATTTTTTTTCCTTATGATTATCTGGCCAACCCATCCTCATCTTCATCTTCTTCCCCGAGAGTAAACAACATCCCCCCATTATCCGGGGGTCTCACAGACTCCTCCCCGGACGGCCTACTGTCATTAGGCTCCGCCCCTCCTTTCGACTCCGGCACTGACATCTTCTCCCCAAACAGTAACGACGAAGTGCTGCTCAGCTCGTCTGTCTCATCAACTTCCATTTTGATGTCCAGTTCTTGACTCACCCTTGTGTGGCTGATGCGCCGGCTGGCTAACCCTGATGGGAGGGTAGGGGACTCTGCTACAGCTGGCTCCAGTTTGACGTCCAGGTCTGGCAGTTTGACCTCTAGGGGGCACGGTTCAGGAACCTGCGGGGGGGGGGGGGGGGGGGGGACAAAAAAAGGACACGGTACAGTAAAAGCATTAGAGTGCTTAACAAAGTTCTACGTGGTATTCCCTAATTTAGTCAGTTTTACGACACTTGCAACACAATTAGGTTAAATATAAGTGCCAAAGATTAGAAGTGTTACTGTTACGAGGGAGTAACAAACACTAAAAGGGAGGAGGAGAGATTTAAAGGATGAAAGATGTTTGATGGGAAAAACACACCAGAACACCCACCAACCATGTATATCCCAGGAAACAGTCACAGATGATTGATGAGGGTGTTATTTTGAAGTTGAGAGAGTTTTCCTCAAAAGATACACAACCTACTGCTTTAGACTGGCCAACTCCAAAGACAAAAAGAAAAAAAGGAAAGGAAAAAAAATACATCTCATCCCATTCTTTTATAAATGACTACCATCCTTATACTTATAATGTGACATACATATTATCAACATGACAAAAACCTCTTGTTAAAAGTACATGAGTGTATGGTCTTAACGCCTGTAACAACACTCTGATAAGGCCAAGCTGAATGGGTCGAGAGCTTTGTAAACTCCGCAAAACAACCGAAATTCAGAGATTCAAACCAGAGCCATCCACTTGATAGTCCAGCACGGCACCAACTGAACTAAGGGAGCCCCCACCCGTTGCTATGAGAAATGTGAACATTCCAAGACCACCGCAAGCTGAGACTAAAACTAGCCTTATGAATAATCTGAGCAGAGAGTGACAGGAAAAGAATCTCACTTTGAATGTTCCGATTCGCTGATGGAGAGAGCAAAATCCAGTGTTGAAGAGTATGGGCACTGGCCTGCCACATTGGCTGTCTGCAAAGGGACATGGGCGATACAACACTTGACCAGGATCGTGAAGGATATCTTGTGACCAGTCAAGGAGTTTTTTAAATCTGCCGTTTGAATGAAAAACCTAAAACATGCTAATCAGGGTTAAATCAACTTTTTATTAATTAAAAAAATTTAACTCATTGAAATCTTCATCTTTCTGGTATCAATATTTCACTATTCAACAAAAATTTATGAACATTACTGACACAGCATAATTAGAACAAAATATATCACAAAGAGTTGGGGGCGGGGGGGGGGGCGGGGGTTCTAACTTGCAAAAATTATGATTTTTTAGGATATAGCTGCCTGCGGATGAGTTGATGCCATCAGAGGAGAGAAAAAAAGATCAAGTCATCGTAAGTTCAAATTAACCTTTGGGATCGTTATAACGAGAGGCAGGGGACCAATGCGAAATGCCCGTTATAGCAGGATTCTCGTTTTAAGGGACCCAGTAACAAATTCAAGGGAAGCAGTAAAGTAGGCCTAATCGATGAGGATGGTGTTCTGTTTATTCCTTTTTGTATTTCCCCTGATGATGATTTGGTTCAACATGATCTCTAGGTCTTACTTGATCAAAAATCGAATCAGGTCTCCTTCTCTAGCACTAGCAGTGTTGACCGCTCGGCGTTGGCGATCAGAAAGAAGGGGCTCTGGCTCTAGCCTGCTAGGTTCACTCACCCGCTGTGTTGTCCCCCACCCCACCACACCGTGTGGTGCGTTGCATCTGCTTGTGCACGTCACACATTCACTCCATCTTTCACAGCATTGTTACCTCTCCATCCCGCACCAGAGAAATGAGAGGCATGGTAGGCCTAGATAATCTAGACTGGGCTGGCCTATCACACGATGCGTTCTGCTTGTCTGCGCATGCCACACCCTCCCCTCTCATTCGCTTCGGCCTTCATTATTGGTTCGCGTGGGCTCTCCCATTCTTTGTTTCGCTGGATCATCAACAACTTTCTCAACTGGCGAGGTTTTAATATGTTTAATTGGTCTGTGGGCTGTGCACAGCAGCAGCAATAATCCGTTATAACCGACTCGCGTGACTGTCTGATAGCGCAATAGCAGTATTTCATTTACAAAGATAAAGAAGGGGAAAAAACGGGGTTTTAGAACAGTGTCTTTATAACAGACTTCTCGTTATTTCGGAACTCGTTATAAGTGGATTCCACTGTAGTTAGCTTGATTTTTTCTAAATTATACTTTTCTGGAAACAAAACATTGAAAGTAGTAAAAAAAACATCAACCTTAAAGCCATATTTTTTTCTTTTAACTCATTCGCTACATATTATTTTCAGCTTGTGGACAATTATTTTTTTCGGAAGGGTGAAATGAGATGGTGACTAGTGCTCAGTTCACAGGTCTTTGGGGCCACAAATTCAAATAAATATCAACATATTATATACCAAAATTTTCAGTATGGTTTGTCAAATACATCTGTAATGTTTATTTGTGTATTTTTCAACTTTGGTTCTTATAAGAGGCGATTATGCAACACAATTTTGATTGGATGCGGATAAAATTCGAATATAAAAAATTAATAATCTTTGGTGAAACTCAAAAAATATGTTTGCACCTAGTCAAATGATACATCAAAATAACCATAAATGAATATAGAGCTGGAAAATAGTGAAAAATGTGCAGTTATTTACATATATTCCTAAATATTTGTACATTTGAATCATAACATCCGATATTGAAAAAGCAAAAAAATTTAATGATCTTGAAAAAAGGACCACAAACAGAAAAAAACACTTGTATCTTATAAATGGAATTATTCAGAATTGCATTTGGAATAAACCTATACATGTCTCAAGTAGCACTTTTTGTGTAATTTCACCAAAAATGAGTGATTTTGGGGAGAAAAAAAATATTTTGACAATTTAGATCTAGACCTAGATCTAGCACTCAAAAATATTGATTTCTCAATAAAAACGGAATTGGCAATTTGAGTCCAACAGTATAAATATTATAAAGAAGAGTCCTGCATTTCTTTAGTGAGCAAAATAATGATACATTTTGTTGTGTAAAATTACTAAGACTGGTGTCTGGGCTATAATTTTGGCATCGCGATAAAACAAAGCTGCATAAACTACGAAATCGCATTTCAAAACTGAATCTAAACTTCCGATTTTCGGTGGAAACGCTTGACCCGGAAGTCAATGTTACATTATAACCTTTATTTCAACACGGATACGTGGATTGGAATAAAATCTATGCTAGAATTATAGGTCGGTGCTCGAGCCGTCGGTGGCGGCTTGGCGTACGGAAGACATTTTCGTCGTGCCGCTACCCACGGCCCCGGCGTAGCGAATGAGTTAAAAGTTTTCCTATTTCGAGGTAAGAACCTGGTATAATTTTTAAGCCAATTTTTAATCCTACTATTACTATTAATAAAGTACAAATTATTAATTATTTAGAAGGCAGGCTGCTTCAACCCAGACTACCACAACCAGCCTGGGCTGTTCAAGATCTCCTATAGCAGACAGACAAAGACACGCACAATAACACACCTTCCTCACATAGAGAAAGAATGTATTCCCTTTGCTTGTAAGGCACCAAGTCCAACCAATGTACTATTATAGACACTGATGACAACATAAAACACACATTTCTCAATGTCATGGCATTAACAAATTGCAATACTTCAGTTTCCAAAAAGGATACGCTTCTGGCAAAACTTGCTGAGAGGAATAACTCTGGCACAGCAGCGAACACCATCATCCACAAAGACGCACTTTGGGAAACTTATGGGTTGGTAGTTCAGACCTTCCGTAGCCTTCATACGACGCTCAGTCGACTGTTTCTGAAGCAGTGCATCCTGGTAAAGGGAAAAAAAAAGTATTTGGTAGAAGAAAGCTTCCCTGAAAATCAGTGCTAGCAGAAGGAACGTACACACCCTGGCAACAAATGGTATAATAGCTGTCATTTTCATACGTGAATCAGATTTTTACACTTTGATTATCAGAGTTCGAACTAGATTGAAGTTTAGGCTACTCCAGAAAACAAAACCTAGTCAAGGCATCATTTTGATCTATATTCATAGATCTGTCTGTTCTAGATAATTAGGTGGTAGTAGATCTTAATCTAGCTAGCTTCTTTAAGCAATGGCCTTTTTAAAATCTGTTTACAACCTATCAGTGGCTTCCTTAGTGCTATGTCATGCCACATATATTTGTTACAGAATATCTTTATAAATCATATTGCAATGAAATAAGTGCCAGACGTTTGCTATGAAACATCATACCCACTCTACTAGATTCATGCTACTCTGGAACAAATGTGATATTAAGTTTAGCCATTTGTTGATGAATTTCAGTGCTCACATCTGGCTTCAGAGTTAAAACTTTGCACGGAACTTAATTCATTTCTGAGAACAAATAATACAGGTTCCATTTGTGAGTTATTGGAAACAAGCAAATGAGGAGATTGTAAAAAATGTCATCAAATAAAATATGGATCATTAGGTTCCATTTGTGTGGCATGAAAAACTAGCAAATAAAGAGATTACTGAAAATGTCACCAAATAAAGTATAGATCATTAGGTTCAACTTGAGAGTCTTGTGAAACTAGCAAATAAAGAGAAAAAAAAAAAAAAAAGAAATATAGATAATCACCCCAATTTCCCAGCCAACAGACTGCTGTATTACCTCCACATCATCATCATCAGTCCAACAGAGGAGATAAAGAAAAATACAAACCTTTCCAAATTTCTTGTGATAGCGTTTCATGGCACAAAGCTTGTCATACTTGAGCCTTTGCAATGGGTCCTTCTTGTAAAGCTTAAGGCTTCCTAAAAAAAGGGGGAGAAGAAAAAGAAAGGTTTAAAAAAAAATGCTATATCATAATGGCAGAAGCACCCAGAAAGGAATTCAAGGGAAGCAGTAAAGTAGGCCTAATCGATGAGGATGGTGTTCTGTTTATTCCTTTTTGTATTTCCCCTGATGATGATTTGGTTCAACATGATCTCTAGGTCTTACTTGATCAAAAATCGAATCAGGTCTCCTTCTCTAGCACTAGCAGTGTTGACCGCTCGGCGTTGGCGATCAGAAAGAAGGGGCTCTGGCTCTAGCCTGCTAGGTTCACTCACCCGCTGTGTTGTCCCCCACCCCACCACACCGTGTGGTGCGTTGCATCTGCTTGTGCACGTCACACATTCACTCCATCTTTCACAGCATTGTTACCTCTCCATCCCGCACCAGAGAAATGAGAGGCATGGTAGGCCTAGATAATCTAGACTGGGCTGGCCTATCACACGATGCGTTCTGCTTGTCTGCGCATGCCACACCCTCCCCTCTCATTCGCTTCGGCCTTCATTATTGGTTCGCGTGGGCTCTCCCATTCTTTGTTTCGCTGGATCATCAACAACTTTCTCAACTGGCGAGGTTTTAATATGTTTAATTGGTCT
>NW_004797878.1:432808-441599 GCF_000002075.1 Aplysia californica | reverse complement strand
GAGACATAGACAGAGAGAAAGTGGAAGAGAGAAAGAGACAAAATATATAGAGAGAGAGAGAGAAAGAGAGAGAGAAACACAGAGAAAAAAAAAGAGAGAGAGAGAGAGAGAGAGAGAGAGAGAAAGAGAGAGAGAGAGAGAGAGAGAGAGAGAGAGAGAGAGAGATAGAGAGAAACACAGAGAGAAACAACACAGAAACGCACACATACAAATTTATTTTTTTTTAAACAAAACACACAAAAAAACCAACATTCCTCACCTAGGCTCTCCCTCTCCACCTTGTAGGCCTGGAGGTACTGACGCCGCTTGTTCAGGAGAATGTGTCGCAGCCGCTTGAATTGGTCGATGTACAGCGCCTGCAGACGGATCAGCTTGTCCCGCAGGATCTGGGCCACCTCCTCCGTGGTGTACACGCCCGCATACCTGATAGTTTAGTCGAGTTTTTTAGTTTTAGTAGAGGTGTCACGGCGCTCGCAACAGGTCGTATGAGCCTCAGAAGATTAGAGGTGTTACAAGAGAGTAACAAACATAAAAAAGAAAAAGGAAAGATAAGGACGATAGACGTTTGACAGGAAAGAAGAAGCAAACCACATCAGAGCACCTGCCAACCAACCACAGTAGAGTTTTTACGGCGCTCGCAACTGCATAAGGTCATATGAGTGCCAAGGGGTGGATGTCAAAAGAGAAGTCCATACAGGTAATCAGGTTTACTCTGCTCACCTCTCTTTCTTCAACAGCACAAAGTCTGCTTCGACTATCAAGGTACCCCGGAAATAGCAGGTCACAAGAGTATGACAAACATACAAAAGAAGTAGAGGACCAAAAGACGATATTAAGGATTAGGAAAGAAAAGGCAGCAGTTCCCTGTTGAAGTTCTGGCACAGTTATGAGCATGACATTGATGAATCAGCCCATTTACAATTCTACTGAACATAAGAACATGTTAATGTCCCCCCCTTTCAGAATGGCCTTAAGACACTTCAGTCAGCAGCACCGCCGGGGTGGGGGGGTAGGTTTTTTTTGTTTTAGTAGAGGTTTTACGGCGCTCGAAACTGCACAAGGTCATAAGAGCACCAAGGGGTGGACGTCAACAGAGAAGTCCTTACAGGGAATCAGACTTACTCTGCTCACCTCTCTGGCTTCAACAGCACAAAGTCTGCTTAGACTATCAAGGCACCCTGGAAACAGTGGGTAGGAAAGAAAAAGCAGCAGTTCCCTGTTGTAGATCAGGCACAGTTATGAGCGTGACATTGATGAATCAGCCCATTTACAATTCTATTGTGCATGAACGAGAAATGTCCCCCCCTTTGGGAATGGCCTAAAGACACTTCAGTCAGTGGCACCGCTCCGGGGGGGTGGGGTGGGGAAGTTGCATACTTAAGACACATTGACACAAATAATAATAATATCACAATAAATAATAAATAACATTTGTATACAGCCGTAAGCAGACAAACGCCTTTAAAAAAAAAAATTCAAAGCAGTTTCAAGAAAAAGAGGATTTTTGTCAGCGTAACCATTAAAAAATAGAGTTCTTCCGAAATTTGAAGTCAAATTTATTCAAAAACTAATCAGAGTCTCACTTTGATTTTTTCACACAGATAGAGTAACTTACCAGGCTTTCGATTTAGCAAATAAAAAATTCTGATGCCAAAACGAAAAAAGGCCTTTTGCCAGCTTACGGCAGCATAGTGCATATCCCCACTCAATAGCAAGCTCTTTGCGTTTTAATAATAATAAAAATAATACATAGCATTTGTATAGCGCATATCGCCGCTCGACAGCAAGCTCTTGCGCTTCACACTATACTATTACCCCAGAAAACCATAGAACACTCAGAAACATTCTCAGCTTCCCGGGAAGCGCACAGTTTTCAAGCAGCTGATTAAGCGCTCAAACAGTAACAAACTGACAGAGTGACAGGATCTTTCACTGTCACAGGAGAGACGCAACGAGAAGCCACCATGAACCTGTCCACAGAGCACCAACCATACTGTCCCAAGGACAACAGGCCAACAGTCCCGATCTGTCTCTAAGGAAGCACTCACTTGAGCATGTCTTCTTGGTCACTGTCGATACTCTCTGCGTCGCTGTCTCCGTCATCCCGCCAGGCCTGCTCCACCAACGTGGGCTCAGTGTCCGAGTCACTTGAGCTCGCGTACTCTACAGGAAGAAAAAGACAAAAGACTTAACTCACTTGAGCCTCAGCTATCTTGCACCCATAAACAATTGCAGCCTGAACTTCACCCAATTTTTAACAAAAAGAAACAAATGGGTCAAGTGTTGGCTCGCTGCTTCCCGAAGCTTGTAACCAAAAAGTTTTCATCAAGGTAAGGTTATAATAATAATAATAATATATAACATTTATATAGCGCATTTCCAAAAAAACACCCATTTTTCAAAAACCTTTCACTACTTTCTTTCTTCTCATGCAATATACATTAATGCACACACACACACACACACACACACACACACACACACACACACACACACACACACACACACACACACACACACACACACAGACTATTTTCATCCAGACATAGGAACAGAACAACTATAATGAAAAATAACGTTAAAAGCTTATGAAGGATAGGCCTGTAGGAACAGAAAATGTTTAAGATGTCTTTTGAAGCTATCAAGGTTACCTTTCATTACTTTTCTCACAAGCCTCGGCTGTCCCTCTCATAACATTCTCTGATTCCTCTTTGAAAGACCTTTTCAATGATATACAATACAATTTGATAAAGTTCGAAAATCTTCTTAAAAATTGGGAAAATGGGAATCCTCTGTAAGTCCTCACCACGAAATTCACCATATATTTAGCAGGGTGAATTTCCTTCCATACAGAAAAATCAGTACGGCTACCATTTAATAAAGTAACTCAAGGCTCCAACATGTAAAGAAAAAAAATAATAAAAAGCACAACAATGTCTTCGACTCGAAAAAAAAATGTACCAAAACAGTCTCACCAAGTGCTTTACCGGCCAAACTATCACTGTGTGCTTTTCCTCTCCGGTGGTCACTGTTCATGAAATCCGCCAATCCACTGTTAGAATTTGCCAATTCTTCCAACAGTCCATCTGCCGTCTCTCTGGGCCTCCTTTTGCGATTCAGACGCTGTCTTGTAATCAAAGATTTTTTCCCATGCTCCATGCAAAATCTGAGGAAATCAGCAAAGCAACAAGGTTGGGTTTTTTTTAAGGGAAACATTCTTTAAAATCTATATATAAAAGCATGCCTATAGACATCACATACTACTTTTACTGATGGGGATTAGGGGTTTAAAAATAAAATGCCACAAAAACCTTAATAAAATTGATGCGCGTATCTTGTAAGTTCAATACACAATAATAAAAATAATATCACATAAAAATGGAATGATAGTCATTTACAGCGCATAAAATTTGAAACAGCTGCTTGTGATAACTTCAGGCCTGAAAACCACTTCATGACCAAAGTTTGGAAGGAAAAAATCGAAGTTTCTAGAACCCCAGCAAATAAAGATTTTATGTAACAAACCAAGAGATGCAAATAAAAATGTGTATTTTCACATCTTTTACAAAAAGTCAGATATACCACCAGTGGAGACAGAATTCAAGATTTTAAAAAATAATTTTCATGCAAATCCGATTGGGATTCCTTGAGGGTAAAAAACAAACTAACAGAGAACTCAAATTTCATTGGAGAATTCGGGGGGATTGTAGTTTACAACAGTACTAAAAAATGAGAAGAAAAAAAAATAACACCTTTTTCGCTTTAACGTATTTTATACTTTCCTTCCTTCTTGCATACACACTGCAAAAAGGGGCTACTTTGCCATTAATTTCTTGAAATTGTGCGGAGAGGGAAGATCCAGCTATTTGGAACTGGCGTAACGTGCTGAGATGTATTACTCGTTCACGGGGTCACAGAGGTCAGATGGGTTGCAACTAGGTGCACCTCTCTGAGAGTGATGAAATTGAACAGCCGTGCTAAGTGTTTGTTCAGCTAACAGAAATTCAATAACAAAACAAAATATCTGTACGAAATTAATGATGACAAACTTGCAGGCTAATATATGTACACACACAGGTTTTTTTGCATTCATTGTTGTCTAATTCTAAAAATACCAACCCATCTTTTCGCTCCTGTTTGAGGGCTGCTATTGGGCAGCGTCGTCCTGACTTCGTAATAAAGGCACACTGTTTGAAAGGGGCTGTCTTGTCCTCAAGAATGTGCCGCAGGCAGTAGTCATAGCCTTCAATGCAGTTCTGCATACATTCTCTATGACTGTACTTGCAGAAGGCCCCTTCTTGAGAAGAGCGCAATTTGACCGCATTCACCAACTGAGTCTTCAGAGAACGATTCATGGCGGCAGTCCGAAACTTATAAATCTGTAAAGAAATATATATATATATATATATATTCTATTTACAGCATGGAAAAAGAAATGTGAGGCATCATGCTGAAATCAGGTGCTCGTTAAAGTAATAAAATCGAAGAAACTGGCAATTTTCCGAACGCTTGGCAACTTTTAACGAATTTCTGTTTTTCGGCTTAACTCTTTATAACATGATCCAATTAAAACCACATTTCGGTGTGGATTTTATTGAAAACTTTGATTAAAGGTACACAAAATGAAACTTTCTGTTTTCAAGGACTCTCAATCCAAACTTTGGTGGACATTTTCTCACTGATCTTAGTTCTGAAACTAGGCAACCTCCCATTTCCTTCAATCATAACTATCTCGACTTCTATTCAAGATAAAAGAGAATTTTTTAAAAAATCAAAAGTCAATTAAGTAAGACAAGGGAAAAAGCTTTAACTTAAAGTTGATACCAAAAACCCGAATATATATGCCCAAAAATTGACGAGTGCCCGATTCCACCACGTCATGACACAAATTATGATGGGGGGGGGCATTATAAAGGGAACAATGAATTGTCAACACAGCACTGATTCATTATAAACAAAATCCTCAGTAGTGGGATAGGTAAGACATTTAATGGGTATTTTCGAAGTGACTTAGATTTCTCAGAACGTTCGGGAAAATTATAATATAAAGTTGAACTCTATTTCTACTAACGGTTTCCGATCTCGAGATTTTTTGGTTATATTTGCGAGATTTAGGCATCATCCTTTCATTCTGCCATTCTGCGAGGACTGGGAATAAGAAACATTTTTTGCATCGAATTCAATTTCTAGAACTAGAGATTTTTAAATGTCTGAATATTCCGATACTTCAGTTGTGGTTGGGGCAAAGGCAACGTTCCCGGACTAATACTTCATTTGAAAATACCTTCAAAAGGAACTGCGAGAAAACAAGACTATTTCGCATTTAGATCTAGATCTAGTCACCCAGCATACTAAAATTCTTCATGTAAAAAAACAAAAAACGAAGTGATTATTTCTCCGAACGTTCTGAGAAATAGTGCCGATCTTTATTTCTCCGAACGGTTTCTGGCTTCCGGTCTCGTGATTTTTTGCCTATTTGTGAGAGTTCGGCGTCAACTTTCATTCTGCCATTCTGCGAGGTCTGGGAAGGAGCAAATTTTTGGGTCTCGATCTTAATCTATGTCAATTTTTTAAAACGTGAAAAAGAAAGGTTTCACAACAAAATGATATCAAAATTAGAAATAAAAACAGCCCATAAAAACCACAAAAATTAACAAATAAAAGGGCGTGTGTCCACCTGTCCGAAGAAGATCGGCTGTTTTAACCCTAAATGTGCGTGTGTAATTTAAAAAATAGTACAGGATATTACGTGTAAATTAAATGGAATCACACACAAGGGGCCTGCCAGTGTCAGTACACATGTAATCGGTTTTGGAGGAACGCTCTAACATAACTTATTTAAATCTATATATATATATTTAGAATCTAATGAAGGTAGGAACATCAAATTAAATTACGTTACACTTTACAACATCCCCCCCCCCCCCCTTTCCCAAACAAAAAAACAATTATAGAAAAACAACACATCAGAAAAATAACAAGAAAAAAAAATTACACACCAACAAACTAAAACACCACAAAGAGGGAAAATAAAAGAGGAACATCAATACAAATCGTATATATAACTGTAACGTATTCAACAAATCAAAGTGGTGACAACAAGTGAGAAACAGACGAAGTGAAGCTAAGTGAACTTTCTTTCAAAAGTAAAGAGGTGCTGTTTCTTTTTTTTTTTTTATGTTGACTTTTATTCCCCGATTGAGGGACAAAAAAATGCAAAAAAATCGAGCCACAAACGAAGAGATGCTAGTTCTTAAGTTCTATGTGTCGTTATCAAAAACCTTCCATAGATCTAGATCTAGATAGCACACGAGTGAACACAACACATTAAGTTTAAGAGAAGCACCCTTCATAGGCAACACGACCACATCATATATGTGTAGCGAAAAACTGTTTGGAACTGTAGCATTTCTTTATAAATATTTACTGAGGACATCTTTTGGACCGATTGATGATACGAACAATCTTTGGAGGCCGTGAACAAACGTTCCATTACAACTGTAGCCTACTAGAAGCGTACAATTTTGTCTGTGGGCAGTGGAGAGAGAGAGAGAAAGAGAGAGAGGAGTAGCGCAAGAATTTCCGGGCGGGTGAGAATAGCCACTTTCGTAGGCTATACTTCGTGACTTTATTCCCGGTTACCAGGTCTGGGTAGCCCGGGTCTGTATACACCTCGTAAATCTTTAGTGAATTCGAAAAGTTTCAGCGCCCTCTTCATGGCTCAGGGTAGACCTAGATTCTAGATCTAGATCTAGATCTAGATCTAGATCTAGATTAGATTTAGATCTAGACAGACAGACATTTAAAATCATTTGTTTTGAGGCCTTGATCTAAATGAAGATTGCGGGTCTTTTCGATGAACGATCGTTTTTACTTCATGTTGGAGTTGGAGGAATAAATATATAAATCTAGATCTAGAATCTAGATCTATAATATATATATCTAGATCTAGATCTAACAAAGACAATTTGAAGAAAATAATGTCATAATTTCAATGGACTGGAGCAGTCACCCTCTCTATTTCTCTAAATCTAGATCTAGTCTAGATTCTATCTCTCCATCTCTCGACACTCTCTCTCTCTCTCTCTCTCTCTCTCTCTCACACACACACACACACACACACACACACACACACACACACACTAAACACACACACACACACACACACACACACACACACAGACACACACACACACATACATACACACAATGTAAACACACACGCAAACACATGATGATACACACCCACCGGGTCTGACTGGGCGTTGAAACTCTCAGAAATCACAAAAAGATTTCCCCTACCGGGTCTGTATTCTGTATAGTATAGATCTAGATTCTAGATATCTACTTCGTGACCTTATAGAGTATAGATCTGTCTAACTTACCACTTCTAGATCTAGAATCTAGACTCTACGCTTATTGGATAAAATGATCAACTCTTCGAAAACATAATCCTTCCTTCGTTCTTCAGAATTCACATTGCCAACAACAAAGCCTTGTAACTGCCCAGTAAAACCTCACAGTTGTTGGCGTCGGCTGGCTGGGGCCGACGGCTGACTGGCTGAGCTAAACTGCTGCTACACACTACACACACTAGCCTTGGCCCAGATCTACACAATGTTCGACTTCCGCAACACAATGTGTTAGGCCCAAAGAGATTGTCATTAGAACTAGAGGGTTAGCTGTGACGTCACCCTTGTTTAGAAACTAGGGCCGCGCGAGCCCGCTCAACTCGCGGCGCCGCCATCTTCGAGAGGATTAGAAACAGCGCTGTCACGCTGGGCTCCCTTGCAACGCCTATTCAAGGTCTTCTTAGAGGATGAAGCATTGAGCCCACGGTGAGCACGTATACATCAGTTTCTTTATTTTTTTTCGTTGCTGTTGTTGGTTTGTCATATAACATACTTGTGTTCCGCGCAATTTACAGATCGGCGTTATTGCGCTGCGGGTTTTAACGATCGTATTATTGCGCTGCAATCTGAAGATTGCGTTAATATTTCATATTTTTGAAATAATCTTTTTTTATGTAATTAACTTCCATTTTTATTCTTTTACTCACATCAAGGAACATTCACATATAATATAGACTCCTGTCATCAACAGATGTATGAAGAGTATTCTAAGAAGTAAGTGGCAGGATAGAATAAGAAATGAAGAGCTGTGGGGAAGGACAGGACGAAAGGAAATAATATAGAAGTAGAAATGGAACTAACAAAGTGGCGATGGATGAGACACACTTTAAGAAATCCCAGCGGAGACATTACAAACAGAGGGGAACCCACGGAGCGGCAGGGGTAGGCCACGGGAAACACGGGCGTGGAAATAAGGGACATGAGAGAGATGAAAGATCACTTGGAACAAGCTTGGAAGGATGGCCCAGGACAGAGATAAATGGAAGGAACTTGTATATTGGCCATACGTCCTGCCAGGGGTGAAAGGCATAATTGATGATGATGATGATGATGATGGCTACTTTTGACTTGCCTGGATGTATACGTAGGCCAACACTCCTTGACTGGCCGTTGATTCGAGTTCCTTGGTCTTTTCTTGCATCTGAGCAATATCTATCTATCTATTTTTTGTTTTTATAAAGTGTTTTACGGCGCTCGCAACTGCATAAGGTCATATGAGCGCGCGGGACATACCTAATATTTTCTGTTGGTAGGAAATTTTGAATTTTGCCCGGGTGGCGGCCGAAGCCTTCTCTTATCGATTTTAGACCTCCAATTGATCTTTAACGTGCGCAACTTGCACACGGGCCCTCCGAGATTTTTCGCCCTTGTCCGAGAAG